>NC_080383.1:13787118-14097310 GCF_014773155.1 Arachis stenosperma
CACATTGCTACAATGTCCTTTTAATTAGTTGGTTGAAGGAATACTTAAGAGGTAAGTTGTATATACATTGTAAAGTATAAATTAATCCAAAACAACAAAACCCAAAAGATGAGGACCATAAAATTTCTGTTATATTTTTTACTTGTGTATCACATAAAGTAGTTATATCCATCAAACTAGGACACTTTTTGAAGCTAAGCTAGTTGTATATGTGTGTATGTGTTTTGGGGTTATGATATGTGTCTATTTTCTTTTTCTTTGGTCCACCTTCATATATGGTAAAGTACAACGATCTTCAAGCCACCAATATACGATATTATCCATTATTATATTGGTGAAATAATTAATGTATATGTATATTGAAGGACTAAAATATTTTGTAGCAAAAAAAAATATTAATAAAAAAAACCAGAACTTATTTTATTTAACTTTTATTAATTATTGTCATTCTGGCTGTATTTTTTTGTTTTCCTAACATGGTACATTATATATACATGTATTTATAGCTATGAAAAACATTGCCATTAGAACGTTATTAATTAGTTGTTTATAATTAATCAATTTAAATTAGTCGAATTATTAATTTATTTAATTTGTTCACTTAAGCATATATCGGATGTTTAAATTCCATTTTATTTATGCAATTATTTATTGGCAAACAAAAAACTCTTGAATAAAATTCAGATTTAAGGCAGATTAATCTTTAACCTAAAAATTAATAAATAATTTGCTCTATTAGCTTAGTGAAAAGAGATAGAGATACTATTTATTGTGTACTCTTAGAGTGCTACCTATGTTTATACTCATTGTAATTTGCAACCAAACCATATATTTGATAATAATTATATTGAATATCTTAATGGCTTAATTTTAAAATTTAATACAATGGGAAAATATTGAGAATTAATTTTTAGTTGCCTGACATTACTCAATTTTAGTATTTAAGTATATAATTTAGAATTTAAGATTTAAAATCTATAATTCAACACCTAGATTACTCTAATAATCTCCATAGAGAAAACAAAAGACAAATTAAAAAAGACTTCTTTAATATGGAATTAATTCACGACATACAGATCGTGCGTCAATAGTTAAAAGTTAAAACAATAACTCTTTATTATAAAAAAAAAATTAAAAAGCAATATAAATATTTGTACATTATGAGAAAGAAACGTAGTTAACAAGTTGATTATTGTTATGGCTTTGCCGTTGAAGAAGTGCATGTGCATTAATGCACTAATATAGTAGGCGACACATACATGCGACAATAGTATCAGGATGTTAATAACCCAACATAAGCTCTTATTTGGTGAACTATGGTTTTCAAGAACTGTTGTGATAATGAGATATAATAAATAGAGTTGGCACTTATGTGTGGCAACGGCACACATATATATATAATAATTACATCAAACAAGTTCCTTCCTGAAAGCTAAAGATTTTAAGAGTGGTTAGCAGTTCATATCAATAAAACTAAAGTTTCTTCACGTTGACCACTATTTATAATTTTATATACATGTCGCTATTATTAAAAATATATATTATTTGTTATTTTTTCACGTTTACAAATATTTAACCTCTGTCGTTTTTGAGTCCAACATACTCATTTATCTCACTTTTACCCTCTCCCAAAATGCTACTCCTATATGTAATGGTTGACAAAAATTAAACTAATGTTACGTCACAAGGCTATGAATTTTCACCACGTGAATAATGTCCTCTGTTCTTCTTGGTTATCTTATCATATCTGTAGGACCAAATATTTTTGTGCACACTAACACACAAGGTTTTACCAAGTTACTTTTTGGTACATATAAAAGTATATTTCATAAAAAATATTATTCATACGCCAAAATCAGTTACCAATATATTTGTGTATAAATATATATGTGGTTTAATTTATTTTTAATATATATTTATATTTTAATATGTATTTTATAATAATAACTAATTTTAGTGACTAATTTTAGTATACACGTAACATATATAGTCTAAGATTCATATATTCTCTCTTATAGATAAAACTGATAGACTTACTATTTTTATTATGATATAGAAATGGTGGGACATTCTTTACTTTGATTTGCACTATAAATATTAAATAATATACAATTATAAAGCCTCCTTCAGTATTTAGAATTTTATTTTGGAACATTTAAGTATGTATTTTGTGTTGTTACTCATCTTACTACCTTAAATTTCGGCATAGTAACAACTAAACTCTTACTCATTTAAGTATCTTATTTGATCATATAGAATAATTTAATTGCAATTAATCAAATAACATTATTATTATTTGTAGTAAGATGGTACCTCGGAGTAAGATCTATAAACCTTTAGAATTTGCTTGAGTTGAAAATTTTAAGTTGTATCGTCGCGGCCTGATTTCTTGCTTATATTAATTAGAAATTTCGATTATAATAGATAACACATAATCTGTAAAAGAATTAAAAAATTTCACCGTAGGATGCAATTTGACCAAATAAATGTGTTACTCTCTAGTCTCTAAAAGAAGATACTAAAATAAGCATATGAGGCTGCATAAGTCATGCTCGCCCCAATCAATATTAATATAATCAAAACATAACTCCGCCAGATTCAAAAGAGTGATATTATATGCATTACCTTTATATACACATTTCTTGTACACTTTTCACTTGTACTAATAAAAGCTATTGATAAAAATTGAGAAAGATAAAAATTTATGTTTTTAAATCATTGAGAAAATATACACAAAAAGCTGTAAAAATATCATTTTTCGTCTCAAAAACCTTGAAGTCGACATAAAATATGGGTGACACTAAATTTCCATGAAAATAGTCATCATAATATGTTAGTTGGAGAGCTGAAGAGAGCTAAGAGGAAAATTCTGCAAAATAAATAGCATGCATACGGGTGAATATTCACATGCAATTGTCTTATATGAAGGTGATAGTCGATAACCATTAGATGATTTGAGAAGTTTGACTAAGTTGTCATTTAATGATTCTTAACTATTAATTTCACATCAAAACAACTGCATGTGAGTTTTTACTATGTAATGATTATGAAACAAACTTACAACAGAAAAAGGGACACAATGATTCTCAAAAGGGGGGGGGGGGGGGGGGGAGGATTCAGCAAAGACTGAACTGAGAATGACCAAGGAGAGAAGGTATAAGTCAAATAGAGGAAGATATAGCAGGAAGCTTTATTGATGGGAAGTGTTTAAGCTTAATGTCTTGCTTAGGGAAGAGGAAACATATTGCACAAGTGGCGCATCAGGAAAGAAGAGACAGCATAAATGCATGAGAAAATTATAGAAATAAGGATTGCTGAATGAATGCAGAGTGGTTACTGACGAGAGAAATGGTAGTAACAGAACTAACACAACATTAGACAGATAATACCCACATACCCCCTTTAAAATCCATTATTGATGCTGCTTGTGTGGGAAGGGGATTAAACACTCTCGCATATCATCTCGGCAGGAATTTCTGGGATACACAAAGATTCTGATTGGGATCCCAGCATGACCCCGGCTTAGGCGGTTGAGACACAAACTGATATCTCGTACAATCTCATCCTAGGTTGTTTTTGGGATGGGTTGGGAACCCAAGATTCCACTGAGATTTTGCAAGATTAACTACTCTGTATGTTATATGGCAAAACTAGTTCAAGAATGTTACCAAATCTACAATATATAATGTCACACACAAAATATGTCAAAATTCAAAAATAGCTTGTTTTAAAACATTAGAAATGTTGTATATGTTTAAGCATCCCGGCAGTGCAATTGTGAAATATGATATAAATTCTAAAAAGAAAAATAAGAGTCTCACATAATACCAGAGTTAATATTAGGAAACTTTATTCAGATATTGAAGCAGTACAAAACCAGCTGTCTGCAATGTCTCCATAAAAAATGGAACAGAAAATTCAATGAGGGAAATAAGAGGAATTCACAGTTTTCCACCAAAAGAACTTGTGACAATTTCATTTCCCTGCATTAAAAGAAAAGAAATAATATATGAATGAATGCAGAAAATGTGAACATAAGAAAAATGCATAGAGATTCCAACTCAAAGTAGGAGCTTTCTTCATCGAGGAAAGTATATTTGCACCCTTGGTGGTCCAAGATTCTTTATAAATTTTATCCATTAAAAATTTAATTGATGGGTGAGATTAAAGCATTTTTATTATATAAAAGTAACTTTATAAAACATACTTAATGTTCAAAGAATACATTTAACTTTGTAATATCTATTTTATCCTTCTCCTTCACTACCCCTTGACTTCCCTCTTCCCCTCGTCATGTCTATATTGGCAAACTCATCTTCTTACCTTGTCCCTAGATTCCGCCCCCTCCTCCTCCCACCTTTTTCTTCTTCTAAAATCTTCCCTCAAAGAGAAAGAATCAAAAGAAAAAAGTTAAAAAAAAAAAAACTAAAGAAACCTTGCATTCTAAGACAATACCATATCCCAACAAGCGACACAATCAAGAAATAAAAAATATACTTTTTGTTACGATGACTCCTCCCTCGACCCCAGTTAATATTTTGTTCTGAGTTACACCTATTGATGCTTTAATTGATAACATACAAGACCCGTTTTGGATCTAAGTTGGTCTGCATCATTGTATATAACTAGCACTCTAGCAGCCATGGAGATATAGTCATAACATGGATATTTTGCTCAATGTAGTTGCCTCTTCAAGGATCTTCCTAAGAAGTCCAAGGTTATTAATGTTCCAAGGTGCATAAAGTGGGATGGGATAAAATGGAAGAAGAAAGGACAAAAAAAAGAGTCATTTTTTGCTATAATTTTATATACTTTTATAAAAAGCACCAAGATCCCCATGTTAGATTTTGACATCTAAGTCAGAACCTCTCAAAGTAAACCCCTCTCTCCAAACTTTTAGGTGAAGAAACCAGCTAGGTGAAAAGGATAAGCCGGCAGCTAAAATGGCAATACAGGAGAGGCAGCTTCACGTTCCAGAAATATAACAAATAGCATAGCATGTCTATACAACAATGCATGCTTTACAGAAAGTTTGATAGTCCATGTACCATAGTAAACTGCAAATGAGCTAAGAGCAGCATCTTAAGGCTCAACCATTCACTCATTAAACAGAAATCATAAATGAAGTACCATTCGATACGCAACACTTTATGTGCATCTACCTAACAATTTGAACCATTGGCATAAAAAGTCGCATAACATTACCCCTTCAATTCTAATTCTACCTTAAAAATGGTTTAACCCAAATTCTATAGCAACACAAATGCAGAATGTTTATTAAAACATGGCAGTGTGGAAGTGATGAGAATTCATGGTGGGATACCTGAGAATTGTTGGAGGGCCTCGTCGTAGGGGTCTCGGCGTCCTTGGACCTGGCTGATCTGGGCATCCCAAGCAAGCTGAGAGTTATGGCGCTCGAAGGTCCAAAACCCATAGGGCCTCATTGGGAGACTCCACATCTCCTTGGTCTTGGCGCACCTGTCTTTCACGGCATATACATGCTCCCTGAACTTCTTATCCCTTTCCTCTGGATCCTCCATCATCTTCAGTACCAAGTGCCTCGCAAATTCCATTATGAATCCCATCTCTGTTCTCTTCTATTCTCTTTATATACACTATCACCACCACCAACAATAACAACAACAAAACAATCAACAACAATCTCCTCATAAACCCTAACCTACTATGCAAATATGGAATAATCAATTCAATTGAATGTCAAACCAAATATAATCCACAAAGTAACTAGAAATTTCGCATAATCTATCTACATATTCTAGAATTGATTAAATGAAATAAGAGACATCGTCACAATCATTTAAAACAAGTATGTCTGCACAAAAAAAAAAAAAAAAAACTTAGAGAAATGTTTGATCGCAATCAATAATATTATGTAGCTTCAGATTTGGGACTCGGAGAACTGAAGCAATAAACAGGACCAGCGAAGAACCTCAACGTAATCGGAACAAGAAACTAGATCCGTCGATGGTGATTGAACTGGCTCTAAAATTGCTCGACTGAATGTTAGTGTTAGTTTTTTGTTTTTGGCTTGAGCAAGATAGGATTCTCTTTCTCTCTCTCTCTTTTTCCCAGTTCAGAGTTCTTGAAAAAATTATCATTTTTATTATTAAAAAATATTTAAATACAAAAATTTAATTAAATAGTTATATAAAATTCTTTATAATGTAATTTATTATTCAAATTATTTTAAAAAATAGACATTATAATTTTTATTTTGATAGTATTTTTATTCATAAATTTATACAAACACATAATATAAACAGTGAGGTATAAAATAACATAATCAAAATAGAAATAATAGCATTATTGCCCTTATTTTACATTATTTCCATTTAATCGTTTAAATTTTATTTAAATTTTAAATGTTTGATGTTTGATTATATGATACTAAAGTAATGACAATCGATTTGTGGTCTTTATCCTGAATTTGTGTTTTATGTCTTTCGTAATTGTAAAGTCGCGTACGAGACGTGAAAGAATATAGATAATTTATTGAGTAAAATTCTTTATTTATGGCTATCAACTCAATTCCACCATCAAGGTGTTTTTTGACCCTTGATCTTTGTTTGCACAATGAATATTCTCTTATTTTAGTGGAACAAGTTCATCTTTAAGATTGACTACTCTATACAAAAAAATTCTATTTGTTGAACAACTTTTTATCTAGTTAAAGACTATCATTTTGTACAATCTGAACTTTCTCTAACCAAGAGTAAAATTGGTTCCTTTTTAGAGAAATAAATCACATGGATGCTCCTACTTCCAATGGTATCATAAGGAATTATGATGGTTGGCATGTTTTAGTGCTAAGTTGGGTACTTACTCTATTACTCAAGGTGAACTATGGGAAATTTTTCTTAGATTGGATTTGACTACCAATCATAATATTTTTAATCCAAGTATTGAGGTGGATTTAAAGATGGCTGCAAAATTTTGTTGGGAGAATAATGCTAATTTCCATTATGCTAAATCTATTATTGGCTTATTGCTGTGATCCATTTCAGATGTCATAAGTTTATCGCTTGAAAAATTCATCATAAATTGGAAGTAGATGCTTGTGTTGATCGACTAAGGCACAGGGTTATAATCTGCTGTTGGGATGCTATTTTTTTTAATTTATCTTCTGCTATTTCTTCTTATTTTATGGCATACGCCATTGATACTTCTTTTTTTAAGAATTATTTCGATATAGTTTTCTTGGGCTTTAGTCCCGCTTTTTATAATAAAAAAAATTTATCATTAAATATAAAAGTTGCTAAATCAATAACAAAAAATTTAAAAGATTCTAAAAATCGGTTCGAATTGGTCGGTTGAATTGTAATCCGATAAAAAATATAGTTCGGATTAAAGTCAAAATTGGGAATTAAAAAATCAGCGTTGAACTGTCGAATCAAATCGAAATTCGGTCGATTTTTTGAATTTTAATAAATTATATTATTGTTCATCTCAAATAATAAATTATAAAATAATTCAATTATAGTTAAGATAATGATTAATTAAATTTAATACATTATAAAATATAATTTACATATTATTTTAAAAGAAGTTGAATAGTATTTATTATATATATATATATATTATATATAAAAGTAAATTATAATTATGTTTTAATGTGTTTGTTTATATTTTATTATAAAATGATTATTTTTGTTGAATTACAGTCGAATCGGTCAAACTAATAAATCATTAAACCAATAATGAAAGCAGTCACCAAACAAAACCCAGTAATGAAAGCGGGTTGATGACGGTAGAACCTTGAAAGAATTCAAGTAAATTAGTTTGAAAATCCCAAAATACCCTAACAACTACACGAAATCCGTGATCTTCCCCACAGCTCTCTCAAACACCGTAACAGCAGCCACTTCCTTCACACTGCGGCTGTGCTTCTCTCTCGCCGCCGGTCAGATCTCCGCACCGATCTGCTCTCTTCTAGTTTTTTTTTTTTTTTTTTTTTTTTTTTTTTTTTTTTCTGTTGCCTCTCTCATTATCTTGATTAATTGATTACTTGATTATTGAATATTGACGACTTGATCTGTTAAGGATATGGATTTTAAATTGCTTTGTTCATCTATCTATTTTATTAGATTAGTCCCTGTCGCCGCCGCTCACTGTCCGACACCGGCCCTGTTGCCGCCGCTGACAGCCTCCGCATACTCCTTCCCTCGTCGGTGGCTGAGTTGCTTGCTGCTGACCTGCTTTTGCTCACTCCTTCCCTCCGCCGCAAACACCGCTTCTTCCTCGTGATCCAGGTGAGTTTTTTTTTTTTTTTTTTTAAAATCTTCCTTTGATGAATTTTTTATGTTATGATTTTATTTGTGTACTCTGTTCCTATGATTTTTCAAGGATTCCAAATTTGTGCAATATGTTCTGTGTATATTGGGGTTATGTTTTTTTATTTGTTCTTATGATTTTTTATCATTCCAAATCTGTTCTTATGATTTATATTTGTGTAATCTGTTCTTATAATTTTTTAAGGATTCCAAATTTGTGCAATATGTTAGGGTTATTATGATATTTTTTTTATCTTTCTTTGGTTTTTTCCTTTTTGTTTCTCTTGATTGTATTTACATTAGGGTTATATTTTCTTTTGCTGTTCAATGTGCAATCTGTTCTGTGTAATCTTTGCAATCTCTTCTATTTCTTGTGAGTAGTGACACTGTCAGTAGATTATTGCGTTTGATGAATCTGGTGGTGGGCTTGGTTAAGGTGGTTTGTGTTTAGGAAGTGGTGGGTAATATGGTGGCTAGGTTACTTTTGTATGGTTAAAGAGATGTGTAATGATTGTCATGATTCCTTGCGTTGTGGTTACATGTCTGTGTGCTGACTTATCTGTGTTTGGAAGGTTGTGGTTACTTGTGTTGAATCCAGGTTCTAAACTGTTTATGTAAGTGATTTTTGTGGATGTATGTTTCAGATGGCTATGAAGCCATGAGGGAGTTAAGGTAGAAGAACCTGAAGTTCTGGCATTCTCTCATATTGAGAGAACACTAAGAACCTTTTCCTTTGTTTCTTTTATGTATTAATAATGCTATTTTAATATTCTGTCAAGCAGATGAAAATTGCTGGATATAAAGCAGCTTTGGTCTTTACTCTGAAATCATTCAGATCTGATACAACATTTTCTAATTTGTGGCAGGTAGAAGAGTGAAAGAGAAAAGGATCAGAGTCATTTGTACAAAATGCTTCAGCACCAAATTGTGCAATCCCCTGCTAGGCTAGGCCTCACAAACCCGAATTCACCATCCATTCCGAATCCTACTCCCCCAAAGCTCCCTCCCTCACAGAGCCATCATCACCAGCCCCACCTAGACCGCCACGCAGCTGGCCCTTCTGCAGCTCTGCTCTCTCTTCTCCCACCTCTCCCTCGAGCACAAGCACTTCTTCAACAAATGGCTTCCTTAACTTCTAAGCTCTTTGAAGTTTCACCCAACAGGTCGCTTTGGGTCACTGCATTCCGAGGATCCATCCCCACCTTCCTTTCTACCCAAGGCCAAGCTCATTCATCGACCCCACATGATTCTTCTCCTTCCACAACCAAAGAAGTTATTTCACAATTCACTATTCTTCAAACTCAGATCTTTGAAGCTGTCGCTGAACTCCAAGAGATTCTTGATCTGCAAGATGCTAAGCAGAAGATTGATCGGGAAATTCGCTCAAAAGATTCAGCACTTCTTGCATTTGCCAACAAACTCAAAGATGCTGAGCGGTGTCTCGACATTCTTGTTGATGATTACTCTGATTATCGCCGCAGCACCAAGAGGTTGAAATCGGGAGATGACAGTGAAGATGATTCTTTGACATCCTCAACTGTCTCATCCCAGCTGAAGCTATCAGATATATTATCATATGCTCACCGGATAAGTTATACAACCTTTGCGCCACCAGAATTTGGAGCTGGGCAAGCCCCTTTGCGTGGTGCACTGCCACCTGCGCCACAAGAGGAGCAAATGAGAGCTTCACAGTTATATAACTTTGCTGACCTTGATGTTGGATTGCCTAAAGTTGTTGAAACGAAAGAGAAAACAATTGAGGCCATTATTGAGCCTCCACCTCCACAGCAAGTGGATGCCAATTTGTCTGCAATTCAAGGGTTGCTTCCACCAAATTTTACAGTTCCGCCTGGCTGGAAGCCTGGAATGCCTGTGCAATTGCCTATTGATCTTCCACTTCCCCCACCTGGGTGGAAACCTGGGGATCCTGTGCCATTGCCACCCATGGACTCACTTCCTGCACCAAGGTTTGAGCAGCAACAAGTACCCCATCACATCCCTCAGCCTAAGCAACCTGAAGTCATTCAAGTGCAGCATGTTAATTTGGATCTTGACGGTAGTGATAGTAGCGATTACAGCAGTGATGAAGCCAGCTCTGATGATGAAGATTGAGAAAATGATGAAGCTCATTAGCTCAAACTGACAATTGTATAGGTAAAAACTTTTGTTATGTTTTTGTAGGGTTAACACCATATATTTGTCCTTGAATTATAGTCTTTACCAAAATAAGCCCTAAAACTTGCACCCCAGTATATTTTAGTCTTGTGTTATTCTTTAAAATGTGTCTTTATAATATTGACATAATATAGAATAACATTTTAGCCAACTAGGCTTCAAAGTTTTGCCATACTTTCCTCCAACTCCCTTCCCGGCTTCCATTTCTAGCCTTCCTCTGCACATCAGGAGTAAGAACATCCCAACTAGTTCGCATGTTTGTCATGGTTTTCACTGTTTGTCACGGTTGCAAAACAAGCGCTAATTTAACCAGCACCTATTTTGAAGAGGTGGCAATTGCTACAGCATCCCCATCTTCTGTTTAAACATGTCTAGCATTTGAAAGTGTTATTCCATTTCATTCCTTTTAGGTCTTTGTAGTCATTTCCTTCTTTTCTTGCTCTATCCCTGGTCATTTACTGGTAATGTAGAAGCATGGACAACCAATCGTTTAGAGAATGATATAAACCTAGATTGGAAAGTTAAATATTGGTTGGTTGACATTAAAACATTCACTTCAAAATTGATTAGTGTAAGTTGTCACTAACTCACTATACCGAGTATACAGCCATAGTTTAAAGCCCTGGCGAAAGAAATGCTGTTTCCATCTTTTACACTATGCAATAAAGTGTTTGGTTATTTTTATATATATATAAAAAAGGATATATTACAAAATATGCACCACTAAATTACAAAATGCAAATTTTATTTTCTGTTGTTTCCCATTTTTTCTTCGTGTGGTGTTCTGTATTTTGGTTCGGATGACTCCTGGTACATAATCTTGGGTTGAGGGTTTGTACTGTTTCTGCTGCAAGCTCTATAAAGTGGAAAGCATCTTAGTATATGCTTCTTTAGAAGTTTTTCAATAGGCACTGTATTTTCTATAGTGGAGGGTTCTGTTCCTTACGTTACAATGATATTTAACATAGACAATAATTGCTACTAGTATTCTATTTTGAGATTTAGTTTAAGGATTTGGTTTTAGTTTTTGACCGAATAAAAGTGTGAGAAGAAATCAAGTTTGGTTTGTGTTTCCATTTTCTTAAAGGGGAGCCTTAGAATAGCAATTGAGTTGTCTCTGTTCAAGCCGTAGAATCAACCCATGATGCTTGCATCAGGTTAGGCTGTCTATATTATACCCTTTGGATGCGAACAAGTGGCTCTTTCTGGATCCTGCGCAATGCGTAAGGTGGGTGGGATGCATCAGCGCTTTTTTCCGCATTTGTTTTCTTTTTTATTTTTAGCAAACCAAACAGCCCTAGTTTTTGGCTTAGCTTTGAGATTGGCATAATGGCATGACACTTGATGTATTCATTTTCGCTTCTTTCTCTGAGAATTAAGCACTTTCTAAATTATCAAAATATCTATTGGACTCCGATCAAGATACATCTTCTATATCACTAATCATCCTCTTTACCTAAACAACTGAAATACTCCATTACGACAGGTTTGTGCACAATCTTGATGAGGATTGAGGAACTTTCTGTTACATGACATGCCAATCATCTCTATTACTGGAACAGTGGTTGGATAGAGGATAAATTGCCTTGCCTTACATTACATTCCAACAGTGGCGAGCCTTGATAGAGGATGTTTTCTAACTCAACAATATTTCGTCCCTCTCAGTCTTCATGTTAATTTACTGTAGAAATCAATCCATTATCTAACCTATTTGTGTAACTGCTTCTGTGTATTTTGTGCCCTAGACCGTTAGAACATTGCTTAATTTCTGAATGGAACATGTAGCGCACTAAATTTTTTGGGTGCTTATGTTCACAGCTTATAAGGAAACATCATTATAGATAAGTTACTAGTTGGTTAGATCTTGAAACTTAAAAGTCTATACCTTATTGTTTTTTTTTTCTTTTAATGTATATAATTATTTTCTTGTTGGACGACTATCCAAAAATGTCAAAAATGATTCATCAAAAGATTAGTAAAATAGTGGAGAGTTTGGTAACATCAACTACTATATATTTTCCAAGAAACACCACCATTGAGAAAGGAGAAAAAAACATCAATGGCCTAAAATGTGAAAGAAATTAGTAACACTTGAGTGTGTGTTACTAGGGGAAGGAAAAGACTTTGGAGGATTAAATTAGTGGACTCTGTAATTGGAAAACAAAGAAGACGACTTGCAACTCCAGAAACTGTTGCAGCAGAGAAAATAGAGAAAAGAAAGCTTTTCAGAACGAAAAGAGAAAAAGACAGATGTATTGAGCTATTGGAGTATTACAACACTACACTTGCAATAACTGAGACACAACCATATAAAGCTCAGCGACTCTGACTTAGTCTCTCAACAAGATTAATCAAGACAGACTTTAGCAAAACAGAAAAGTAGTTGCAGTGTAGTTAGTTAACTACTTTCTTTTTTAAGTTCTTGATCCTTGAACTTTGACTCGCTATCTTTAATACTCTGTTTAGGAGTTTTACTATTTAGAGAGTGATGGTTTTGGAAATTTTTGCTCTTGGAATTCTTTATTTTCAACTTATTTTAATCGAGTGAAGTGACAAATAAACTCCTGAGAATTTATATTTCGGACAGATTAACCCCTAAAAGAAAAGAGTACCAATAAAGTCTTACAGGATAACAGATGTAGACACACTGCCTTCAAATTAGCCTCTATAATTGGGGCAAAAGATGAATTGGTCACATAAATTTGCCTATAATTAAGCTGGAAATTATTTTCTACTTGAAGTTCAAAACTTCACCCGATTGTTACAAAAAAATTCCACTGACAATATATTGTCATTAGATTTTAGATCTTTAATTTTAGGTATGATGCTATTGTGAGTATATATATAACTATGTTGTGTATACGCTAAAATTAGACACTAAAATCAACTACCAAAGTCAGTCACCAGTATAAAATACATGCTGGAATATAAATACACATTGAAAAAAAAAATTAAATCACATGTATTTATACACAAATACATTAGTGGCTAATTTTAGTAACTGATTTTGGTGCACAAATAATATTTTTGATATATATGTGTGTGTTCATAATTTTTCAAAATGTAATGCATATATATACACATGTATATATAGTATTTAAGAGCAGGCCTAAACAAGAGTAAATAAAAAAAAAAATCATGGAGTTTTTGTTAGTTAGTCCTTGTCATCACCCAATTTGGTCTTGCGTTAGTTAAACATTGACTGAGGTTATTAAAAGTAAATTTCTTTGTCTTTGTTTCAGGTATAACAGATTCGTACGTCCATGTTGCTAATGACAATGAACCAGCTAAAAAACTGTATAGCAAGAGTGGTTTTGTCTATGAAGGTGATGAACCTGCATGGCAGGCTAGGTTTCTAGACCAACCCCGAAGGCTTCTTCTGTGGAAAGGCCTAGCAAGCAGCTAGTTTGACAATGTTTCCTCTATATTATGTCTCTGTTTTCTGTTTAGGTGAATGCTCCGAGTATAGTAAGAGAGCATTCACTGTGTGTTCATCCAACTTGTTCAGAAAATGTACACCTTAGTTCATATTATTTATTTTTCTTTTCATTATTAACCCCAAAGTGTAAAGCATTTTGCCATTTGATATGGTTAGAAATCTTCCAAGGAAAATTCGTTGATGATAGATAGATCACTACTCTTGATAACAAACTAGTCATTGTTACATCCTCATTACACTCCCTTAAAATACAAAACTGTAGATCATCTCTAACTGTGTTAGGGAGGAATTTACAAACTATCCAGTGCAACTTTTGGAGGCAAAAAATACACTGTTGTACAAAGTTTTCAAATCACCAATGTCAATTTTCAAGAGAAACCTGAAGCAATGACACCTTCAACTGTGGATAGCGAGTCCAAAACTATGCATGGCGGATAATCATTCACTGCCTTGTATGAACGTAGACAACAATTGATGCTTGAAGTTCGCGATCCACCTTGAAGTGAGCATTAAAAAATCTTCTTTCCTGTTGTTAAAATCCCAATATAAGCAAATGATTAAAAATTACCCTCAATAATAATAAATAACAAAAAACTAAGCAGTAATTTCTTTACAATATTCTTATTATTACCTCTCTATAATCATATGAATTTAACAAGTTCTTCAATTTTTGTTCTTCCGAATCAAATAAAACAATGTGGCTCGGAAGGGACATATTTTTTGCATATTCGGATAAAAATGAAACAGGATCCATCAGAAAATGGTCAGACTCATCAAGAACTCCTCTCTCTTCGCTGCAGAACACAATAAAATTAATAAGAGTTGTTATCTTATTTCAGTCCCAATGAAGATTACAAGCCACTCCAGGATTGTGAATTCCAAACCTTGGTGTGCAGTCCAGGAATCGCATTGGCAGGTTGCGATGCAGTACGGTGTAGTACGGGGTGGCATGGCAAGGAGTTAGGAATAGGATGTTTTTCACTTTCCCATGATGAGCTTCTCTGGCAAGGTGGTTCATAACATCCTCAGGTCCCCTCTGTTTTGAAAGTAAAGAATATAAGTATTTTTCATAGATGTTCACAAAAGATCATTAAGATAACCCCTCAATTGTAAGAATGAAGAATAGTGACAATACCTGATGAACCAAACTCATATACAGAGACATCGGAATATTGGTGGCAAGCAAAAATATGACAGCAAGTACCATCTTCAGAGAACAATTGGTACGCTTCTTTGAAGATTCTTTTCCTTTATAACCGGCCAAACCAGGATCTTCTATCATAGCCAAACAATAACCAGAGAAGATCAAAGCTATGGGAAGAACGGGCAACACAAACCTGTACTTCATAGTAATTATTATCATAAACCAATTAAAACCAGCAGATCATGTATACACTTATATATGTATGAATAATTTTGATTGAAGTACCTGAACTCCTTGTGACCTAGTACACTGTATAAACCCAGAACCCAAGCAAGAAGACAAGCGTATCTCCACTGTTTTGAATAAATGATACCAGCTATGGAAAATGGTAAGAAAGAGAAGATCATCACTGGAAATCCCTGAGTGAAGTACCAGTGCCACTTGTGAGTTCCATAATAGTCTCCGCCCGAAGAAAGAAAATTGAATTTTAGGAAATTAAGTGGTACTAGAATCCATGTGCCATACATGATACGATCTAATAAGCAGGTAAGTCCGAGCACCAGCATCCTGATACAAAATAATTCGCCCTAAATCAGACATCTGTGATTGACATTTGAAAGCTGAAATTTTAGATTAATGTGACTGCAGCCAATGCAACAAAATAAGTTCCCTGGAATATATTGCTGCAATAAGAGTTCCGATAATCTAACCCAACTTGGTATTTAGATAGATATGGAAGATAACACATTATGAAATGAGAAACTCCCCCATTCCCAACTAAACATACCCGATGGGTGCGACCTCCAAAAAAAGGAGTTTCAATTTGTAACGTTCCTTTGAAAATTCAAGGAGGCCAACATACAGCCATATGATTGCACTTGTTGGTCGGATCGCACAAGCTAATGCTGCCAAAACTAAACTCCACTTCCTTGAAACAGTGGAACTTCTACTAGAAGATCTCATGCAGGGCCAAAAGTATAGAGATACAAGTGTAAGAACAGTCTCCAAGCTATTTGATAGCGTACGAACAGAACAATAGATCATAAACCAATTGGCCAACTGGGAAAAGAGCTGTACCAGAGTTAAGTTTTCTTATATAACAAGGGGAGAAAGTGTTCCTATATTATAATGGCCGCATGCATTTTTAACATAAAACAGATTAAAAGAAAAGGATACAGCCCATTTTGCAACATTGTCACCAAAGAGAACTGCAGAAAGTTTGTACAAGTATAATTCACCAACTGCAGCAAACACAGACTGCAGCAGCCGTGGAGCCTTCCTCTAAGAAGCAAGGACCAGAGAATAGAATTAGTGGAATCATATCCATAAAACGAGACAAGGAAGATACTCAAGTTGCATGAATCTTATTCCAGTTAAAAACGGAACCTATTATAGAAAACATAACAAGTTTTATGAAGTGAAGCAGAATACATGAACCACTTCATTAGCTGTTAGAACTATCACTGATTGAAAGGGATACAAAATCTCAATTATAGCCACTGCATTTTGCTTGTCAAAAGAATACAGAAACTACATAAAAGCACGAAGTATGCCTCAGTTCATCAAAGATAACATCACATGCTTCTAAGCTAGCCTTCAATATGCAATGGCAGATAAAACAACTCAAACTGAAGTTGTATAGTTACAGGGAGAAGGAAATCAAAGTGGTTAAATGAGAACATAAAAAGGATTAGAAAGAAACAAGTTTACCATAACCAAAGGGGTATCAAGATGCAGAAAGGCAAGAACCCTATAGAGCGGAACAAAGAGCAGCGGGTGTAAGTAGCTTCTGATGCCCCTTTTCCATTCCCACGTTAAATGGCCGTATCTGGAATAAACCATCTCCGATCAGTACTTACGATTGGAAGTGAAGAAGAAAGATGGGAAATTCGGGTGAAGAATGTAAAATAAGGTATGCACCCAAATGCAATGCGATGCGCAACCTCGGGTCCCTGCCAGTGTTCATCTGGATTGAAGTATGTCTGCACCAAAAGAGAGTTCAGCATTCGAAACATCAAACAGAAAAAGAACACTCGTTTCTCTGAAGAGAAGAACGACGCGGAATAATCTGAGTCAGATTTGCGAGAATCCCGAGATTCGTGTTTCTGTTTATCTCCGTCATTTTTGTGTCTTCGTCTCATTGCTCTGTGAATGCGAATGGTGATGTTGTCTACTCTCTTTCTATTTTCTTCTCTGTTGTGTTGGGGAGAGAGAGAGAGAAACACAGGGACAGGATGACGAAGCAGAACGAGATGGGCTTATGGATCTAATCCACCCGATACAAATTGGGCCAAACATTTCTTTCCATTATGGGCTTGTCACTTGAGAGGCCCGTTTGTTAACCCAATACATTAAAAAAAAGTCTAAAAACAACACTTCTATTAAAATCTGATCAAATAATATAAAATTATTCTAAATTTTATTTAGTAATATTTTAGATTATTTTATACATCACTAAACTCCAAACAAGTTATTTCATTCAGTTAGATTGTTGTTCTTTTTAAGGTATGTTTTTTTATATAATTTTTTTTTCTCATGTCACATTCACCTAGTATTTTTAATGTTCTCTAACTCAGTTCTTAATGTCAATTCCTGCTTGGGCATCCATTCTTTACTTTTAACTTATGCATTCTCTTTGAAAAGATGAAATTTTTTTCAAGTTATTTTTATTATTTCATTTGACCCTTTTATTTTTTTTAATTTTATTTTAGCTTTAATTTTTGTATCTTTGGACTATATAAAAAAGGTAAGTAGAAAAATAAAATAAAATTCTAATACAATTATATTTATTAAGTTCTTTTATTTAGTAGTATGTACTTTTTTTAATTAAAAATAATAAATAATAGGTTAACTAAGCACCTAATTATTCTACTGAATTTTTTTCGTTTATTTGTGTTGCATTTAAAATATTAATATTTTATCTACATGAAGAACTAAGTAAATATAATCCATACGAAAAACTATTAACTAATAAAATAATCAAATGCATGTTACACAAATTATAATTCACAAATCACATATTTTATTCTTCTAATCTTATTGATCTATTATTCCAAACTATCACATAATTATCTTTTTTTACATACCTGCATTCATATATTGAAAAAATTTAAGTGCATGCATAGTCTCAAAATCCAACGATCACATGAAAGAAGGCTCCTAAAACGGTTGTTGGTTTGCCGGTGTATTTGCGACCTCCGTCACATCTACAGTCATAGTGCCGTCAGCTTCGTCTTCATCTTCACCCGGACCAACGATTTTATAATTACTTTCAAATTCCTCCTTGCTATCACTATTATAATCTTTCAATTCAATATTTCAGTCCATTTCAAATTGTTCGAACTCAATATACAGCTCGATGCATGATATTCGATGGCAATTTTCAATATACATTGAAAACATTTCATGCATGCTCGCTCCATCCGTCACGTATTTGGTTTGAAATTGAACGAATCCACCAAACACGGATAAAGGATACCTGTACAAAATACACGATACTCTTCTAGATATTTGACGATTTATTTTCTCACAAATCACACCTTTTAATTCCTCAAACGATAATGTGTACAGAATAACAACATCTAACGAATTTTCACATACAAATTAAATTGAACTCCTTCATACGTTTGTAATAAAATCTGTCCATAACAATATATTTTTAAAATAACTCTATCATCCATAATAATATACGTATGCTAAACACTCTCAATCTTACTATTATTTTTTTGGAAGAATGAAGAAGAAGAAGAACCAGAAAAGAAGAACAACATTACTTCTTAGTTTTTTGAAATAGACGAAGAAGAAAAACTAGTAGGGAATTCTCTAAATGATCTTTATGTATATATATAACAATAAGTAAATCAGACGATCCAACTGCTTCCTGACATTTTAAATTTTTTTCATAATGTTAATCGAATCGTTCGATTAGTTTCAAAAAAAAATTATCTGTCCAAAAAATTTTAAGTTCGATTTCAGTAGCTATAAAATTCTGCTCCACATAAATCGGACCATTCAATTTGTGTGTGTCTCTCTCTATAATGAAATCAAACGGTCCAATTTTTTTACTAAAATAAAATATTGAACGCTATCACAATAATGTATATTCCTCTAATATTTCATAATTCATCCTAACTCACATGTCAACCTCATATAAAAAAAAATTAGCCAATAAACAACTTTCAATAGTTGCAATAATTCTTATGATAAATTTATTTAAATTGGTTAGAAAAAATTAAGTCAACACAGCATGTTACGCCTTGTCAACATGCATTTGTCATTACTCATGTGGACATGATAATTGGTGATAAATGAATGACGTAATTTTCAAACCACAAATATTGATTAATTTTGTTAATGGAAGGTGTTTACATTTGAAATTGTTACTTGTTAAATGTTCTTTTTCAAACGTCATGTAAAGAATTATACTGTGTTGATAACACGCGACGAAACTAATAAAATAATCTTAAAATTTTATTTTATGCTTAAATTTTTTTTTTAATAATATAAAACATATTTAAATAAATATTTGAGTATGTTAGTAAAATCTTTTTTTTTGTACGATATAAAGGCACTATGGGGGTGTGTGGTTCAAAGATTAAACTTTATTACCAAGTAATCTCATTCCTAGGCATTATATTCCTAGAAATGAGATTACTTGGAATATATGATTCTCATATTTGGTTGTAAAATTTAATACATTGGAATATTATGTAATAATCCTAGGAATGACTAAATTTTTGTTTGGTTGAGTTTAAATATCTTGGTCATATTATGTAATATGTCAAAATTACCCTTAATCATTCAAATTAAAATATTAATGACTAAAAGTTAAATATTTTTTAAATTTACTAAAATACCTCTAATAATAAATATTTTTAGTTAAAATTATTATTGATTCTAATTTTTTTAAATTTACTAAAATACCCCTAATAACAAATATGTTTAGTTAAATTATTATTGACTCTAAATTTTTTACTAAAATACCCCTAATAACAAATATGTCAAGTTAAATTATTATTGACTCTAAATTTTTTTAAATTTACTAAAATACTCCTAATAACAAATATCTTTAGTTAAAATTATTATTGACTCTAATTTTTTTAAATTTACTAAGATATCCCTAATAACAAATATCTTTAGTTAAATTATTATTGACTCTAAATTTTTTTAAGTCTACAAAAATATTCTTAATAACAAATATCTTTAGTTAAATTATTATTGACTCTAAATTATTTAAATTTACTAAAATATCCCTAATAACAAAATCTTTAATTAAAATTATTATTGACTCTAAATTTTTTTAAATTTATTAAAATAACCCTAGTATTAAATATGTTTAATTAAAATTGACACAAAATATGTATTTAAATTTTCAAAAATTCCATAATTCATAATTCATCTCATAATCAATAATTGAACTTATATAAAACAAATCTCAACGGTTCTAACCACATATGCATTAAAAAGCTTTACTCTTATCCAAATTAAAGTTACAAAGAAGCCTCAAAAGTCAAAATTTACATGCACAACTCTTGCACAAGAACACAACCACATCAATAAAATGAAATCAATGTTACAATAGACAACATCATACACAGAAAAATCAAGTAGGCAATAACTCTCATCTTCTGTTTGGGATCTATTCTGTCAAAAAAAGAACAAAACATTAAAATATTTAGCTAGAAGACATTCAAATTTTGTAAATCAATTCAAGTATAAAATACATATTATTAATCAAAACCAAGCTAGTAGATATAAACAATCAACCATATAAAATAACATAGTATTTAACGATACTTATCAAAGAAACATAGTATCTAACACACCTAAACTGAGATTCACCTTAATAATAACATGGTATGATTTCAATGAACGGGTGAATTCAATATTTTAAAGTAGATTCTTTTTGTGCTATATAAACAAATTAGGATAGAAAATTACGTTGAAGCTATGTGTATAATTGCAGTCCTTGCAGATTTGGAGAGATGAGATGCAACAGGTTTATCTGGGCAAAGCCGTCATTCCTGAAGTAGTGGACAGATAGATAATATGCCAGAGCCACATAGCATTTGTATTTGGCTCTTTCTCACTTGCTCCATAGAATGATTGAACCTATTGCCCTTAGCCCACATTACCCATCCAGCAATCCAGCATAAGGTTTTAGGCTTTTGGCACGCACAAACTTAGGCCGAAGGCATTTTGGTTCGAAGAGTTTGGACCTGAGACAGAGTATATATGTATCCCACATGATGTCCTAGCTGCGCCATGGATCAAATCAATTTGGTTCTGTAAAAGTGCTTTTACTTTTGTTCATTTGGGGGCTAGAGTGAAAAGAGTGGGGTTGCCAATAATTGCAGGTGCATTGATCAGTGATGCTTGTTGCAGATAGTAATATATGTGACATAACATACGCAGTTGAAAGAGAGGCATCCAGTCTCAAATTTTGATTCCAATTTGTTTATAGGGTGTTCTTTCATTGTTGGTGTATGACTATAAGAGGGCATCAATTTTGGCATTGTGAAGTACTGAAGTGTATCAAAATTGCTTAACAATATAACTAGATACCCCAATGAAACCTAAAATCACAACAAACTTTGTTTTTCCTACTCAATCCTTCCCTTCAAATTCAAATTGGCTCTCATCTAATTCAATCCAATTAAAAATTGATTAAAATTATACTAATTTAGGTGCCCTATAATTAAATTCCAAGTTATTTGGCCTTGGCCATAAAAATAGCAGTGCAGTGCAACAAGAACATTATGCCAGTGCTAATATCATAAGTTCCTAAGCTACAACTACTTCATTTCAACCAACATAGAATCGAACAAGATCCTTAATATGCAACAAGACAAGAAATGAAATTAATGCTTTGCAAGTTATATAAGAAGCTTCTAAATGAGAAAGAGGTGAACTCAATCCTCCATTGACATCAAACGTAATAAATGCAAAATTCAAAACTTCAATACTTATATAACATAAAACGTAACAGATCAAGTTATATTATACACAAGAAAACAGATTAATATTTGTATAGTTATAAAGAAAACGAACCAGGAAAGATGAAGCCTTAAACAGAGGAGGCAGCAGAGCAACAAATCCAGTGGATATGAGGAAGATTAAGCAGTCTTTTCAAGCCAAATTAATCATGTAAAAATATGTTTTTGTCAAATTTAAACCAAATTAAGCATGTAAAAATATGTCACAAGCTAAACTCTTTATTAAGGCAAATCATCAAACACGTTGTTTGCATGCAACACAGTCAAAATAAAAAATACTAATCAAATTAGCAGTCTTTTAAAAAAATAGTGTAATATAATGTAGAAAGCATAAAAAACCAAAAGAAGTATTAGCCCTAATCAACATGTCTTTTGCACTAGTCAATCACAAAGAAGAAAGAATATAATCAATGAGGTCAGAGCTCTTGTTCTGTGTTTGTTATTCAGGGACTTCACTTCAACTATATGATTGGCAATTCAATTAAGTTCATACAAACTCAGGAAAAAAAAAATCAATGATCACCATTTCATCTCAAAGACTATTATTGCATGATATCAATTTCTGATTTAGTTACTTTCTAATGCAAATCAGTCCGATTTCTACTTATCAGTAACTAATCATAGGACAACTAGAAAGCCATACAATGCTAACAGTTTAAAATCCTTACCTGAAGAAGAAGATTCTGTGCTTCAAAAAGATGAACAAGGTTGCACAACTCGAACAGACGCGAGGAGGGAGATGACACGAACAGTAAGCACAACTCGAACAGACGCGGAGGCAGAGACGCGCGAGCAACGGATCTCAGACGGAGGAGAGAGGCCAGACGCGACCACACAACGCGAAGGATCCAAACAGAGTCGCGACGATGGCGGCGAAAATGCAGTAGTTGTGAACCGAGGTGAGTTGTGATGATGACACGAACGCGAACGATTTCCTTCTAGAATAAGGAGTGCGGTGGTTGTGCAAATCGAAATCGGCGGCGAGACGGCACCGACGCCGGTGGAGCCTCCGTGAATTTGAAGAAAAGACTCGCCAGGGAGTGGTTTTCATGGAGGAGGGTTTCTGCTAGGGTTACGTTTTGTTTGAAATGAATTGGGAAAAATCTGAAAAGAAGGATTGGAGTGAAATTAACAAGGGTGTTTTAGTCTTTTCACTTTATTATACACATTCCATTCCCATTGGAATTAAAGATAACCAGGGGAGAGATGGGAATGAAATGGGTGGGATTTTGATTCCGGGGAATAAAACATACCCAGGAATAATTTTTTAGATTTTGAACCAAACATGGGAATAAAATATGCCCATTTCAAAATTCCTGGGAATACACTTGTATTCCCTCCAACCACACACACCCTAAAGGTTTAGTTGCTAATGAACATAGAGTTATAAAAGTGTTCTATCTAAAAACAAAAAAAATTCGTCTTTATTTTATTTTAATCTTCTCATTATTTCTGTTTCTATTTAAGAAATAAAATCAAAACACAACCTAAGTGACCACTATATTATGCTTAGTTTCTCAATGACACAACCTTGGATAATTTTTTTTGGGTTGATATATATATAATAAATGCTACATTATTTTTGTCTTGCTCCAATTCCAATTAAACAAAGATTAATGTATTTATATATTTTCTTGCAGATAAATAATTATGTTTTATGCAGATTTAGAAAGAATAACATTAAACCTCGTCAAAAGAGAAGGAAACCTGTGGCTCCTGAAACTGTGGCTACTGTAATACCGGTAAATATTGATTTGATTGATGTCTTTAATTTTTTTTTAACTATAACGAAAAAGTTCAATTTTAATTTTATAGCTTATTGAGTTGTGTTTATATGTCTTCAAGTTTCAATTTAACATCTCATACACACTCTTTCTTTTCAATAATAATAGTGGTGTCTTTGAATACGACCGTTGAAATAACAAATTTAGAAATTACATTTTTATTTATTTGAACACAATATTTCTGATTAGTTTGAGTTGGTTTTGATTATTTAAATCCATATTTGCGTATCTTACTGTCTACAGATTTATAATAAATGGCTCTTTTATTTAAATGGAACAAAGATGTTTTAATTTATAATTACAGCTTCTCTTATTTGCAAGACTAAATAAATAAATAAAAGATTTTGATTTTGAAAGAATATAGGCGAATAAAGTAGTTCGAGTAATTAAATAAAATAATTAAAGATTCAGTAATTGATTTAAGAACTACAACTTATTTTCTGGTAGACCTTACTTATTTACTTTAATTTAGAAACCAACTTGATTTGCATATATATTGGGCGAAAGTCAAATAATAATTATTCTTTAACAAAAAGAAAAAAAATTTTCGTTTTACAACAAATGTCACATTCATTATAGTATTCGTATTGTAAGCATTATTCTGTATTTTTTTTTCTTCCAATTGAAATTGTGTATAAAAATTATTAAATTTTTAGATTAAAGTAAATCTGAATTTATGATGCTAGTTTGGATATTTAATTTGACTCGGTTTCCTACCTTATTTTCTATAACCATATACTAATTACATATAAATCACACAAATAGTGAGCGTGCAGTTTTTATTTTATGTTTTTTTCATTATTATTATTATTATTATTATTATTATTATTATTATTATTATTATTAGAATCTATAGGTCAAGTTCTTGATATTATTATTGTATTCTTGATATTAGAATGCCAATGATTATGCTGGGATAGTAGAATTTATTAAACAATCAGAAAATGAAGATGAAAGGATGGAGATTCAAAATAAATCAGCAAATCAATCACGCAATAATGGAGATAAAAAGATTGATGAGATTCAGAGAAAACTAACAAATCAATTAGAGAATAATAATGGAGATGAAAAGATTGATGAGTTTCAGAGAGAACTAACAAATCAATTAGAGAATAATAAGGATGAAATAAAGGTTGATGCTTTGGTTACTACTATTAGAATTGAGGCAAACTATGACAAAATGGAAGATGGTGATGATGATGAAGATCACAATGATATGACATGGCCAGAGTTTTTTGCAATGCAATTGATAGAAGTTAACAAAGACTGGTTCATCCCAAACGATGATGTCTCCCTAATTCCAAATAAATTTCACAATGACACGTTAAAGAAATTTAAAAAGGTTTTGTGATCAACTATATCTAATTTTTGTTTTTCTTTTTTATTTATTTTTAGTTATTTAAATATATTCGGGTTCAATTTTGTACAAATTTTTGTTTTGGTCTAATAGATTTATATATTAATTTTTTAGTGAATTAAAAACTACTTATTAATGTAGTTAATTTGTTTTTTTTGTCAGATGGATTGGACAGCCCCAATCCTAGGCATTATAGTTAATTTATTTAACTTTGTTCTAGATAAACTGAGGGTGCTTTTTCTGCAATTTAGCATTTATTTAGAAGATGTAGTATATGCATCATGCGTGCTAATTAATGGGATTTATTCTTGAGCTACTCCCAAAAAAAATATTCAAGAATGACTTTTGAGTTTTGATGTTTGGACCTTGGAGAATTGATTGTTTAAATGAAACTAGTGTAAAATCTGGACTATACCGGGTCAAATACTATTCATTTATAAAATTTATTGATATTTATTTATTGGGATTAATAATTACTATTTTTAATTTAAAAGGTCTTTATATATAAAAATTTATTATACAGTGTATAAAATTATTTTATTCTATATTCTTAAAGAACAAAATAATTTTATTATTTTTTTAGTTCATATTAAAAAAATTTATTTAAATATAAAAATTATTATGTTTGTGTTTAAATATGTTACTATTGTACCATTCAAAATTTTTTTAATAAAATTAGTTTATATTCTAATTACACAAACAATAAATACTAACTAAATGATATTTATTTATATTATTAGTCTCTAGCGTATAAGTTGTGCTACTCGTAAATCATATATTTATTTTATTTTATTATATTTATGTATACTTTTTTTATAAAAAGATTGATATATATTTATTGAAAAAATTAATTTACTTAATATATATAGAAAAATTAAATTATTAACCTCTTTTGTTATATTGATATTTAATTTAGTTAATAATTTTTTTCAAATGCTTTAAAATACATTGTAACTAAATTTTAAAAAACAGACAAATTAACTATTATGAAAAGGTAAATTAACTATTATAAAATAGTTTAATATTTTAATATTAAATAATTATATTAATTAAAATACAAAATACTATTCGTATATTAAACATTTTTGACACCTTTATAAAAATAATTAATTAATCACAAATTTAATAACAAAATCTTTTTACAATTGTTAAAAAAATACAAATATTAAAATAGTATTTATTATAAAAGATATAGATATAGCAAGAATAACAAAACTTAAATATTGAATATGTTATTTTTAGATATCTATTACGAATAAATTCATTAATATATTTTTATTATAATATTTTTTACCACTAAAATTTTGAATAAAAAAATATTTAATTTATTATTTTCCATGATAGTAAATAAGATAGTAAATTTTATTTATTTGTTTAATTATTTCGTAGAGGATTTTTATATCTACTTAATATACTAAAACTGGGTTTTCCCCCAGCTACTAAAGGTGACGTGTCGATCTCTCATGCCTCCGTTTTCCCTCCAAAACGAATAAATTTTTTTTCTATTCTAAATTATTTTATTGTAATTATATTATAATTAATACTAAATAAATAATATATAATAAATTTGGCAACATATCCTCATTATAATTATATCAAATCAATATTTAATACACTATTAAACTACTTATCATTATCATTAAAAATACTTTTAATAATTTTAATGATAATAATATATCAATAATAGTAATAATAATAATAATAATATTTGTTACCCAATTCACGTATATCAAATAATTTTTTTAAATTATTTTATAAAAATATCTTTAATATAATTATATTATAATTAATATTTAATGAATAATATATAATTATACTAATTTAGAAACATATTTTCATTATAATTGTATCAAATCAAAATTTAATGCATTATTAAAAAATTACCTTAATAATAGATAATTTACACATTTATTTTTGTTTTACTAAAGTCTATATATAGTGTTTTCGTGTGGTACATGAATCTAAATTTGAGAGTCAATTCATAATTTTATATTTAGTGTTTTTTTTACTACTTCATAGAATAAGAATGTATTCTTCGTTTTTTATTGAAGTTGATCCGATCCTTTTAAGGTACAATTTATAATTTTTTATAATATTTTTTTATATACTCGTTCTATTATATTATTCTTTTGATAATTTTTTATTTGTTGTTACTCTAAGTTATTCTTATCGTCTAATGTTCCAGTTCGATTGTCTTTTGCCACAATTATTTACAATGCATCACATTCATAAAATACCTCATCGAGTTATCTTCACTGATTCGGGTTCCAACTACATGGATGTAAGCGTTCAAAGAAGAGGCAATAGTCTCTACTTTACCGAAGGATGTAAGCGTTCAGTTTTGCTAAATTCATGACAAATTCAGATATGCAATTTCAACGATTGGTAATATATTTAAATTTTCTTAGTTTAAGATGTTCATTATTAGAATAATTTTTTAACATATTTTAATTTTTTTCAGAAATTACCAACTTTCTTTTGCATGTATGCAATGCCATTGAGGGAAATAAAAGTTAGTTTGGTTTCTCGGTGTGGCAATTCTATACCTTGCCGCATTGAATGGATAGCGGATGATGAAACTTATCTAACAAGAGGATGGTCTGATTTTGCACGAATTCTAAATATTAAAACTTACGATGTTATTTCAGTTGGTTGTTGTTACAAGAATGATTCTATACTATACGTGAATAAGGATTAGAATAGGTTCAATATTGTTTAGGTAATTTGGTTTTACTATTAGTATTTGATTAAATTATAATTATAGAATTTTAAATTATTGTCTCAATTTATATATTACGATTATTTTTTGTGGATGTGCTATTTTTAAATAATTTAATAAAATAAAGTAGTGTAAGATATTATTAACTTTATTTTTATCCTTTATTTCTTTATTTGTATTTTCATTATATTTGACAAAAAATGAACCTACACATATATTAAATCGTTGACCTAAAGACAATTTATTTGTCAATAAAAACAGATTTTATTTATAATTGGAATAAAATTTATTTACCAATAATCGGTGGATAAAATTGAAATTACACCCGTGTCATATAATTATAATTGATTAATTGGTATAAAATGAAATTATACCCGTGCCATGAGTAATAATCTAAATAATTATATCTTAACAAAATATAATTTGAAATAATTTATAAACAATTATCTTAACAAAAATAATTATTTAATAATTGATTTAAAAAACAATGCAAAAAATAATTATTAATAATAGTATTATTAACTGGGTAAATAATATAATTTTAAATTATTACTTGAAATATAAATAATATGAAAATCTATTGAGTAAATCAATGATTTTGCACCTTAATAATTTGATAATTATTATTTAATTAACCAGTTAATTGAATTAGTAATAACAATTTCCAATTTCAAATTTTGTATATTAAGTAGTTATTAAAAACTGGGTAATAACGATTTACACAGGAAAATCATTGATAAATTCAATTAACCATATAGAAGATAATATACTAACAGTTTTAGTATATTATTTATGGCAAGCGAAATTATTTCCTCATATTTTCTATTAAAATTGAAATTAGTAATAGTTTAAAAAAAGGTTTATTAATAAAATTACTAATAGTCACATTTTTATACACAAGATATATGTTTTCTATATATTATTTAAAAAATATAATGAAACATGAATAATGAATGAGTATGTTATTTCTTCGACTAGCTAATTAATGCAAAATCGAGTACCTTTTTTTATTCGATTGAGGTCATATTCTATTTGGTGAAAGTTTTAATCACCTTAATTAAATCCCGTCTTTGTGCCTTAACTTATACAAGTAGTAATATGTTACATATTATTTGGTATATCTAAGTAGTTATTTTTCATAGTGGAGATGTAAAAAATATATTAAGGTTTATTTTCAAATAATTACTGGATGAATAATAGTAGATTATATTATTTTGGGAAAGTATTTTCATTATAATTATATCAAATCAATATTTAATTATGATAAAATATGTTAATTATAATTATATCATAGAATTATAATAATTACGATATTTATGTTATATATTTTAATCATTTATGTACATAAATAATTAGAAATCAATCAAATTAAATTATCATGGTAAATAATATGTTGTATATTATTACGAAAAATAATCCGTAGATAAAATTGAAATTACACCCGTGTCATATAATTATAATTGATTAATTGGTATAAAATGAAATTATACCCGTGTTATGAGTAATAATCTAAATAATTATATCTTAACAAAATATAATTTGAAATAATTTATAAACAATTATCTTAACAAAATAATTATTTAATAATTGATTTAAAAATCAATGCAAAATATAATTTTTAATAATAGTATTATTAACTGGGTAAATAATATAATTTTAAATTATTACTTGAAATATAAATAATATATGAAAATCAATTGAGTAAATCAATGATTTTGTACCTTAATAATTTGACAATTATTACTCAATTAACCAGTTAATTGAATTAGTAATAACAATTTCCAATTTCAAATTTTGTATATTAAGTAATTATTAAAAATTGAGTAATAACGATTTACACGAAAAATCATTAATAAATTCTGTAAACCACGCTAAAATCGGTATATAATTAGTCAATAAATCGAATTTTCAATAGGAAAATTAAATACGCAAAACTGATATCAAATTAGGATAGAGCTCGTCGAAACGAGAATTTTGATACCAATTTCGAAAAGTTTGGCCCAAGATTGGGCCGGATGGACCGAACTGGTTGAACCGGACCCAAAATGGGCCCAAGGCCCAACCAAACCCAATCCATTAAAGAGGCACAGCTTCTTATTTCCCTTCTTCTTCATTATTCACGCTGGGAAACATTTCTTAGGGGGAAGAAGAACACAAGCAAAAACCTAACCCTCACTTTAATTTCAAATCCATGTAACTTTTGATCCGGAGCTCCGATTGACGAACCGTTTGCGACCACGCGTTCACCGTGATGAGCTCTATGAAACCCATGGAACAATTTGGTAGGTAACTCATTATTTCCTTCTCAGCCAGCTTCTCCTAATTTCGGAAATTTATGAACAATTAAGTTAAAAATTGTTCAATTCTTGTGGTCTAGGTTCAAGTTAGCTTCCGGAACTTGTGGGCTCAAGCTATTGAGCATATGGGTATGGTAAGAATACCCTAACCCTAGTTCAATCTTGTTTTAGTAATGGAGAACTGAAATTGGAATATGTATATGTATTAGGTGTAGATTAAGTGGGTATATATGCATTGTGAATATTTAGAGGCTTGTTGGTGATCAAAGCTTAGTTTGTGGCTATTTTGCTTGAGCTTGAAGAGGCTGTAATTTTGTGTTGAGAAGCTGCCTTGGGTGAATTAAGTGATCGGCCAAGGTATGGTTTAAGTTTCACACGTTTAATATTTACGGTGTTGTGAAAACTTAGGTTAGAGGAACCATAGGATAAGTTGGATTGTTTGTTGTATTTAATGATTAGCCTTGTAATGTTTTTGGAATAGATTTGTTGGTGGATATATATTGGAATTATGAGGTGTGGAAGTCATTAATGGTGTGCTCTTATAATTATTTATGATGAATTAGGATTGGTGTTTGTTAATAAGGGTGTAGAGTTGTGTTGTGGTAGTATTGCATTTGCTATAACTAATTATGTAATGATCGGAATTGCATGAGACCAAGTCTGGGCTAAACTTGGGAATATGAGGAACTAAACTGGAAAATTTGGGACCTTTTTGTTAAATATACAATTTATGGCAAATTCTTAAAGTTAGGTTGTTAAATCTGTCCTGCAGCAGAAAAGATCAAACAGGGCAGCAACTTGTTTGTCTTGCTGCGACTTCTACGAGTTGAGTTTTGGAGCGAAATCAATTTTGTTATAAAATTTGATTAACCAGCTTTATTTCTCTAAAATTTTAGAATTTTAAGAGTTGAGGATTGGGAGCTGTGAATTTTTGAATATCACATGCTGCTGCTGTTTTTCTGGTTTTATGCACTGCAGAGCAGTCACGGTTTTTCCTTTATTCCCGAGGCTAGAAAAATCAGAAAATTATGATATTTAGTTTGTTAGAAAGCTTATTTCAATATGAACGCCTGGACATAAAGTTTGTGCAATTCTGAGATCATTTGCTATATTAGAAACAGAAAAGAAAATAGAGTGTCGAGGATGTCTTGGTGATAGTCATGAGTTCGAGAAGTTAAAGTGCAATCCTCGTGTGATGTGATTGACTTAATGTTGGAGTTGGGTTGATTTTAAAGAGTATTCGATATTAAGAAGCTTGAGAAGAATTTGATAAATAGTTTGGTCAGGACCTGGAAAGTGTAATCAAGATGAATTATAAGGGAATGATGATGAAAAATGTGAAAGGGAAGTTGTTAACAAAAGGAGTTAACATGCCATGGCTTGATGAATGATTAAATAATGATTACGACTATGAAATGGCTTATGAATGATGATATCTGAGATACGAGTTTCCCTGGGTAAAAACTGTGGCTCGCCACCACGTGTTCCAGGTTGATTCTCGATACTCTGTTAACCCTACGTCGTAAGGGCGACCGGGCGCACATAATTTCCCGGGTATGGATAGCCCCCATTGAGTGATTATATGATGAATGTATGTGAAATCTATGCATAGACTCTTGGGGATGCGCGACGAGGGACAGTCTAAGGTTTTCGGACTTGTCGGGTTGGCTGGATAACCGACAGATGGCCCCATCAGCCATAGGACAGACATGCATCATATGCATTTGTTTGCTTTGATTGCTATGCATTTCCTGGGTTTGCCTAATTGATTTATATCACCTGCTACCTGCTATACTTGCTATTTGTACTATCTGCTCATTACTTGTGCGTGAACTTGTTTGGTTGCTTGTTTCTGTTGCATTGTGAATGATGGAGGGATGGAGGAAAAAGGAGAAATGGTTTGGTGTTAGATTAGGATTGAAAATGAAGGATTAACCACATGAACGTATTTCGGTTCGGTGGCTATTGTGATAGTGGTTCAGTGGCTATTGTGATAGTGGTTCAGTGGCTATTGTGATAGTGGTTCGGTGGCTATTGTGATAGTGGTTCAGTGGCTACTGTGATAGTGGTTCGGTGGCTATTGTGATTTCGGTTCAGTGGTTGTTGTTAGGTTAATTTTGAACTTGAATAAGTTAGGCAGATTTAGAATACCTACCCTTGTTTATGGCTTCTTTTTTTAGTGCTTAAGTTGGATAATTGAATAACGGAGTTCTAGGATTGCCTATGGCATTCTCAGGACCGTATTTCTTATGCGCGTGGCACTTTTACCATGCTGAGAACCTCCGGTTCTCATTCCATATTGTATTGTTGTTTTTCAGATGCAGGTCGAGAGGCTCCTCGCTAGGCGTCTGGATTCTGGAAAGCGAAGCAGTTCTTGGGTGTATTTTGGGTTCTAATTGTAAATATGTATATATATGTGTAGCTTACTCTCCAAGTAACTTATGTATGCTGCTCCTCTTAGAGGTTGAGGGAGAGATAGGAGTTTACTTTGGTATTTTGTTATATTTTGGGGACACTTATGTATGTTTATATGTATATATGTATCCTCCGGCCAGCCTTAGCTTCGCAGGCTGAGTCAGAGGCTAGTTATGCTGTTCCTTGAGCGTTGCGCTTTTCATTTTGCGATTCTTATTTACCCACTTTGTTTCAAGGCTCCTAGTTAAGTATCTCTTTTCCTATTATTATATATATATAAATTCTATTTTTAGAGGTCGTAATATCTTATTATCTCAATCTTATGACTTAAGCATAAGATTTAGTATAGTAGGGTGTTACATTATGGTATCAGAGCAGTTCGTTCCTATAGAGCCTGAGGACGGACTGATTATGCCTCAGGGCATACTCTGGATGTCTATACATGCTATTTAGGGTATCTAACTGATATACGAGGCATGAATGCTCATGAGCATGCATTTGGGACTGTGAAATACTAAACTAGAGATATTGAGACTGATCACCTTGATATCACTTGTTTAGAGTGAACAAAAACCAAATGGCATCTCGTAGGCGCCGTCGTAAGCGTAAGCAAGGTCGAGGACGGAGAGCTGATGAGGTGACTATACCGGTAGGTAGTTTAATCGATATCGTGACCGCAGTGACGAGTGTTGTTGCTGCCGTTGGCGCTGTTGCTGTCGCGACCATCCGAGTAATGGATGGGATGCAACCACAAGCTGGAACTGGCAACAATGATGATAATGAATATGAAGGTGGACATAATGCTCCGAATACAAGGGTACCACCGAGTTATCTGGAGCAGGTTAACGTTGGTCAGGCAACGGGAGAAAGCTCAAGGAGGGCTGAGGTAGCAAGAAGTGATCACCGAGAACCCTTCACAAAGAAAAAGGGAAAGATTACACCGAGGAGCCAAACTTTCAAAAAGAATCGCTTTGTCACTTCACATTCTCAGCGCCGGAACAATGACCGAAGGAACGATAATCGTTCGGACCCGAATTCAGAAGGGCAAACTAGTGCTCAACCGGGTGACTTAAGGTGCTCAAGTTGCAAGAGGTACCATCCAAACAGACCATGCAGGGCAGGATTAGGTGTATGTTATAAGTACGGGAGGTCAGGGCATATGTCTTGGAATTGTTCGTACAGAGGAAGCTGGGATGCAACCGAACCCGATTTTCAAACGCGAGGTAATTATGAACCAACAGTTGAATTTTTAATTTCCTTGCCTACCATTGATATGTAATATTCCTTCGTGACGCATGACGAGTTTCAGTAATTATGAGGTCCAAGTCGATGATTAGTCGAAAACTATTGGTTGTTGAGACGGAGTAACATTTAGCTAACTTAGAGGAGTGGTTAGGCTTGTGAAGGTTAATGATTAAGTGATGTAGTGGAAGCAGGTTAGACCGTATCATGGAAGCAGGTTGGACCATATCTAAGGAATCAGGAGTGTTGAGGGCTATGCGGAGTTATTGTTCAGAATCCAGTGACGGCAAAACTTTGAGGAAAAGGGATAGAGCGAACTCAATCTTTAGCTGTTAAATTGTTAAGAGGTAAGTGAAGATGAAACAAATCCCTATACGAGAGAGTTTCTAAGACAATTCTGGAAGGTGTGTCAGAACTTCTATTTCAGAGAGAAAGCGTGTTTGCGATAGGCTTAGTACCGGAAGCCGGATTAACTTCAATCGCACCACAAGCAAAGACATCATCATACTCGATAGAATTTAGGATTGAGAGGAAGGGAGTACTAGAAGGGGGAATCACCTAACAAACTATTTCTTTGTGGGAAGCATCGGTTATGCTGGAGAAGAAAGAAGCGAACGGTAGGAAACCTTATGCAGAGAGAGTGTGCTAACGAACCTTCGCGACTCGATCTAATCCTTCTTTTGAAACCTATATTGACATTCGATCCGGAGCTTTTCCTAAATAGCTTGACTACCTTTCTAACTTTACTCCTTGTGCACATAAATATTGTTTCTTCCAAGATGAGTCTGAGCTTGCCTTGGTATAAGCACGTAATCCTTGAATCTTGTATGCTCGCTATGACTAGAGTTGCCCCTATTCGCAAACCATGTTCTTCAGAATCAGCTGAGACTTCTTTGACTCTGTACGCTCTGTTCTTCCTACAAAAGGTCTCTAATTTGGACTCTTTTCTTGAGATGCACCTAGGTTCTTCTCCTTGTGCATTTCATTATTTCGGTATAATCCTGATTAACCGTGTACAAGATTTCCTTTTTCACTCATTACGAACACCGTTGGTATTGCTCATTCATTTTTCGAGCTTAATGTCCTTTTGAAAATTAACTCGAGCCTATATTAGTATCATGTACAAAGTATAGCTGCAACTATTGAGATGTTGATTCCTTAAGAGCAAGACTTTTGGATACGGAAAATGAAGCAGGTAAGCATACGCCCCCAAAAAGAGTTTTGGAGCATTAATTCTTGCAGACCACAAAGCTTATGATTAGTTTAACACGCTAGAAAATACACCGGTTACATAGATACCCGAATATGAAGAGAGCTTTCAAACTCCAAGAGAAGGATTAACCCCAAATCCAGTAATTAGAATACCCGAACTTATTTCACAACTCAGAATTAGTGCGATACATTACCAGAGGGGTTTAAGATACGTGTAAATACAATATCGTGAAGTGGTAACAGATGCCCTGAGTAAGAAGTTTTTGGGGAAATGCTTGGATATAAATTTCGGAGAATGGAAGGTTAGATAAGTTGGAACTTTAAATTGGATATTAAGGGTATAGATAAAGGATTCAAACTAAATCTATTGCAGTTTTAAAACATAGCAAAGACGAAATGCAGGAAGCGTGAGGGGACGATAAAGACCTACCGAGGATGTCGAAGTCTGGCAAACAAAAGGGAACTAAGAAAAGATTTATATGTTTAATGTCGAAATAGAGATCATAGAGTCAAGGACTTAAGGAGTGCAATAACAGTGATAAGGAGCTACTAAGAGAACCGAAACCGGCTGAATCAAGAAGACACCATGAGTGGGTTATGTGTCGAGATTAGGAGTTAGAGTGAGAAACTGTTGTCCGAAGAATACAAGAGAGGATTTTTGAAATTACCTTGGGGTTTCTAAGACGTATCGCGAATTCAAGAAAATATTTTGAGCCGCCAGAAGTGAAGAACAAAGTGACGATCCATGTGATTACATGTCCGACGCATGAGAAAGAAAAGAGAGACCACCAGAAGCCATGCGAATGCTACAACTTTTGAAAATTCAGCATTAAAGGTAAAAGAGAATAACCATCGATTTCATAATAGGTTGCCGACGACTAGGACAAAAGGTGATACTGTTAGGGAACTGTGGATCAAGTGACCAGGCCCGTTTTGCCCATCGGAGTAAATCACTTCTTGGGGATATCAAAGAGACTATACATCAGGGAGAAGGTGAGACTTCACAGTATGTTAAACACATTTGAATTAACCGAAAACTGGAATACCAAACGTTTTAGTTCCTGAATTCGACAGCCGAAACAACGGAGGAAGAGTGACACAAATCTAAGTTAGAATTCTCACTATGAAAGCCAACAAAAGGGTTAGGCAGATCTAAGAAGAAGACTTCTCAAGTTGGAAGGAAGAGGATACCTATTTCTGAAGATCACTTCAACGAACTAGAATCGGATGATCAATCAAAAACTAAAAAGCTAAATCCCCATCACATCGGACCAGTGGCGTATAGGATCGCTTTACTATCACAATGTTCGAACCTGCATGATGTGTTTCACATATTACAGTTTCATAAATACACTTTCGACCCAGTTATGTCCTACAACCAGAATCAGTCCAAGTAAGAGAAGGTCTGACGCTTCTAGTAACTCGGGTTAGGATTGATGATACTAGCATTAAACGTTTACGCGGGAGAGAGGTTTTCTTAGTGAAAGTAGCTTGGTGTTGGGCTGGTATTGAAGAATACACCTAGAAGCTTGAGACAGAGATGCGGAAGGACTACCCACACCTCTATTCAGGTAGCGCACTCTGAATTTTGAGGACAAAATTCCTAATTAGGTGGGTAGGATGTAAACCCCGCTAAAATCGGTATATAATTAGTCAATAAATCGAATTTTCAATAGGAAAATTAAATACGCAAAACTGATATCAAATTAGGATAGAGCTCGTCGAAACGAGAATTTTGATACCAATTTCGAAAAGTTTGGCCCAAGATTGGGCCGGATGGACCGAACTGGTTGAACCGGACCCAAAATGGGCCCAAGGCCCAACCAAACCCAATCCATTAAAGAGGCACAGCTTCTTATTTCCCTTCTTCTTCATTATTCACGCTGGGAAACATTTCTTAGGGGGAAGAAGAACACAAGCAAAAACCTAACCCTCACTTTAATTTCAAATCCATGTAACTTTTGATCCGGAGCTCCGATTGACGAACCGTTTGCGACCACGCGTTCACCGTGATGAGCTCTATGAAACCCATGGAACAATTTGGTAGGTAACTCATTATTTCCTTCTCAGCCAGCTTCTCCTAATTTCAAAAATTTATGAACAATTAAGTTAAAAATTGTTCAATTCTTGTGTTCTAGGTTCAAGTTAGCTTCCGGAACTTGTGGGCTCAAGCTATTGAGCATATGGGTATGGTAAGAATACCCTAACCCTAGTTCAATCTTGTTTTAGTAATGGAGAACTGAAATTGGAATATGTATATGTATTAGGTGTAGATTAAGTGGGTATATATGCATTGGGAATATTTAGAGGCTTGTTGGTGATCAAAGCTTAGTTTGTGGCTATTTTGCTTGAGCTTGAAGAGGCTGTAATTTTGTGTTGAGAAGCTGCCTTGGGTGAATTAAGTGATCGGCCAAGGTATGGTTTAAGTTTCACACGTTTAATATTTACGGTGTTGTGAAAACTTAGGTTAGAGGAACCATAGGATAAGTTGGATTGTTTGTTGTATTTAATGATTAGCCTTGTAATGTTTTTGGAATAGATTTGTTGGTGGATATATATATTGGAATTATGAGGTGTGGAAGTCATTAATGGTGTGCTCTTATAATTATTTATGATGAATTAGGATTGGTGTTTGTTAATAAGGGTGTAGAGTTGTGTTGTGGTAGTATTGCATTTGCTATAACTAATTATGTAATGATCGGAATTGCATGAGACCAAGTCTGGGCTAAACTTGGGAATATGAGGAACTAAACTGGAAAATTTGGGACCTTTTTGTTAAATATACAATTTATGGCAAATTCTTAAAGTTAGGTTGTTAAATCTGTCCTGCAGCAGAAAAGATCAAACAGGGCAGCAACTTGTTTGTCTTGCTGCGACTTCTACGAGTTGAGTTTTGGAGCGAAATCAATTTTGTTATAAAATTTGATTAACCAGCTTTATTTCTCTAAAATTTTAGAATTTTAAGAGTTGAGGATTGGGAGCTGTGAATTTTTGAATATCACATGCTGCTGCTGTTTTTCTGGTTTTATGCACTGCAGAGCAGTCACGGTTTTTCCTTTATTCCCGAGGCTAGAAAAATCAGAAAATTATGATATTTAGTTTGTTAGAAAGCTTATTTCAATATGAACGCCTGGACATAAAGTTTGTGCAATTCTGAGATCATTTGCTATATTAGAAACAGAAAAGAAAATAGAGTGTCGAGGATGTCTTGGTGATAGTCATGAGTTCGAGAAGTTAAAGTGCAATCCTCGTGTGATGTGATTGACTTAATGTTGGAGTTGGGTTGATTTTAAAGAGTATTCGATATTAAGAAGCTTGAGAAGAATTTGATAAATAGTTTGGTCAGGACCTGGAAAGTGTAATCAAGATGAATTATAAGGGAATGATGATGAAAAATGTGAAAGGGAAGTTGTTAACAAAAGGAGTTAACATGCCATGGCTTGATGAATGATTAAATAATGATTACGACTATGAAATGGCTTATGAATGATGATATCTGAGATACGAGTTTCCCTGGGTAAAAACTGTGGCTCGCCACCACGTGTTCCAGGTTGATTCTCGATACTCTGTTAACCCTACGTCGTAAGGGCGACCGGGCGCACATAATTTCCCGGGTATGGATAGCCCCCATTGAGTGATTATATGATGAATGTATGTGAAATCTATGCATAGACTCTTGGGGATGCGCGACGAGGGACAGTCTAAGGTTTTCGGACTTGTCGGGTTGGCTGGATAACCGACAGATGGGCCCCATCAGCCATAGGACAGACATGCATCATATGCATTTGTTTGCTTTGATTGCTATGCATTTCCTGGGTTTGCCTAATTGATTTATATCACCTGCTACCTGCTATACTTGCTATTTGTACTATCTGCTCATTACTTGTGCGTGAACTTGTTTGGTTGCTTGTTTCTGTTGCATTGTGAATGATGGAGGGATGGAGGAAAAAGGAGAAATGGTTTGGTGTTAGATTAGGATTGAAAATGAAGGATTAACCACATGAACGTATTTCGGTTCGGTGGCTATTGTGATAGTGGTTCAGTGGCTATTGTGATAGTGGTTCAGTGGCTATTGTGATAGTGGTTCGGTGGCTATTGTGATAGTGGTTCAGTGGCTACTGTGATAGTGGTTCGGTGGCTATTGTGATTTCGGTTCAGTGGTTGTTGTTAGGTTAATTTTGAACTTGAATAAGTTAGGCAGATTTAGAATACCTACCCTTGTTTATGGCTTCTTTTTTTAGTGCTTAAGTTGGATAATTGAATAACGGAGTTCTAGGATTGCCTATGGCATTCTCAGGACCGTATTTCTTATGCGCGTGGCACTTTTACCATGCTGAGAACCTCCGGTTCTCATTCCATATTGTATTGTTGTTTTTCAGATGTAGGTCGAGAGGCTCCTCGCTAGGCGTCTGGATTCTGGAAAGCGAAGCAGTTCTTGGGTGTATTTTGGGTTCTAATTGTAAATATGTATATATGTGTAGCTTACTCTCCAAGTAACTTATGTATGCTGCTCCTCTTAGAGGTTGAGGGAGAGATAGGAGTTTACTTTGGTATTTTGTTATATTTTGGGGACACTTATGTATGTTTATATGTATATATGTATCCTCCGGCCAGCCTTAGCTTCGCAGGCTGAGTCAGAGGCTAGTTATGCTGTTCCTTGAGCGTTGCGCTTTTCATTTTGCGATTCTTATTTACCCACTTTGTTTCAAGGCTCCTAGTTAAGTATCTCTTTTCCTATTATTATATATATATAAATTCTATTTTTAGAGGTCGTAATATCTTATTATCTCAATCTTATGACTTAAGCATAAGATTTAGTATAGTAGGGTGTTACAAATTCAATTAATCATAAAGAAGATAATATACTAACAGTTTTAGTATATTATTTATGACAAGGGAAATTATTTTCTCAAATTAAATTTTATATAATTATAGTAAGTCTCTATAATTAAAGCAATATAAAACTGCTTCATATATAGCAATAATATTATACATATTTATATATCTCTTCTTTTATCTCTTTTTTTAAAATATTGACATATAATTAATGTAGAAAATATATAATATTAAACTGTTTTGTTATGCATATATATGAATTTATATAATAACCCGTATAATTTATACATATGGCATAATACATATGTCAAAAAAAGATTCCATAATTTTTGAAAACCACTGTTTTGTTATATGAAATTGAAATTGAAATTAAATAATTTCTATTTATATAATTTTTTTTATTAGTATCAAGTATTTTCATTAAAAATTCATATCGTTTGTAATTAGTATATATATATATATATATATATATATATATATATATATATATATATATATATATATATAGTCGTAATAGTCAATTGTTTCAATTATTTTGACGTTAATGCTCTTGCGAATGAACTAAGTGGGTATTTAAAAAGGCTAACTAATGAGCAGAAATTTGCATACAATCAAATAATTAGTGCTGTTAGCGGTAATATGGGTGGATTTTTCTTCTTATACGGTCAAGGTGGTTGTGGAAAAATATTTTTATGGTCAACTATATCATGCTCAATTAGGTCTAAAGGAGGTATAGTTTTAAATGTTGTTTCGAGTGGGATTGCTGCATTTTTGTTGCCTAATGGAAGAACTGCACATTCAAGGTTTAAAATTCCTTTTGCCATAAATGAGGATTCTTTGTGTAGCATTAAACAGGGAAGTCCTCTTGCAAGGTTAATATCCAAGCTAAGGCCAAATTAATCACATGGGATGAAGCTCCAATGATAAGTAAGTATTATTACGAAGCTTTAGATAAATGCCTCAGAGACATCTTAAGGTGCTCAGATTCGTATAATGCTCATTTGCCATTTGGAGGTAAGGTTGTAGTTCTCGGAGGAGATTTTAGACAAATTTTACCTGTAATTCTCAGAGACTCAAGGCAAGATATAATTCAGTCTTCTATTAATTCTTCATATTTGTGGCATAACTGTAAGGTTTTGAAGCTTACAAAAAACATGAGATTGTCACTAGGTGAAAACAACAATATACAAGAACTCAGAAATTTTGCAGAATGGCTACTCAAAATTGGTGATGGTTTGGCTGGTGATACAACAGATGGTGAATCGATCGTTCATATACCATCTGACATTTTGATTAAGAACTCTGAGACAGTTTTGGATGACCTCATTGATTTCGTGTATCCAAATATGTTATCCAATTTATCCGTTGAAATTTATTTCAAGGATAGAGCAATTCTTGCACCAACTTTGGATTTTTGTGTCACTGATGTCAACAACAAGATGACTGCAGGGCTACCTGGACAAGAAATAGTCTACTTAAGTTCAAACTCTGTGTGTGCTGAAGAGGGAAATATGGAACTTGAGTTAGATGCTTTCTCGCCGGAGATTCTAAATGGAATAAATTGTTCAGGTCTACCACCACACAAGTTGGTTCTGAAGGTTGGCGCTCCTGTTATGTTGCTGCGGAATATAGACCAAACTAATGGTTTGTGCAATGGAACGAGGATGCAAGTTAGAGGAATGGGAAATCATGTGATAGAATGCAAGACTTTAACTGGTAACAAAGTTAGAAGTATTGTTCTTATCCCAAGAGTGAATCTAATTCCAAATAATGAAACATTGCCGGTCAGGTTTCAAAGAAGACAATTCCCAATTATCATGTCATTTGCAATGATAATAAATAAGTCCCATGGACAAACTCTATTGAAACTTCCAAGGCCAATTTTCATCCATGGTCAATTGTATGTTACGTTATCAAGGGTAACGAGTAAAGATGGTCTGCGAGTGCTGTTGCAAGATCATGGACACTTGGAAGATAACTGCATGATGAATGTGGTATATAGAGAAGTTTTTGAGAGCCTATAATAAAAAGGTAATAACAAAATGTCTTACTAAATCTATTTATTTATTAAAATTTATTACTATCACTTAAAAAAATTTAGAAATTCTAGGAACTAATAGATGAATTCTTATTATACATTAATAGTTTGAAAATATTAAAATTATCATTAAAATTCGTATAATTTTATATACAAACATTGATACGATATTGTTTCATGTATATATTTTGCAGGTATCAAAAGATAGCATTGAATTGTTATTCAGTAGGTTTAAATTATTTATTGTTTATTACAAAACTTTCTGCATTAGGATTCTCTATTAATTTGTTCTTCATTTTGAGCTGATTTTGATATTTTCTTACTTCACATTAAACCAACATATAAAATTTTGTTGGTAGATTTAAGTATTACTAGATTATTTATGGTCATATTGAGTATATATGCCTGATTTATTGAAAAAAGTAGATTAAATAACTATTTTATAGTTAATACAATTAATACTATATTAAAAAAAGAAAAACAATGCATACAAGTTATTTTTTTATTAATTAAATTATTATAATTAAAATGAAATTTAACATAACAACTTAAAATTATAATTTTAATCTTATCACGTGCATGGCACGGGTGATTAAACTTGTAATATCTAAAGATAGAAAGACAAAAATACTATCTATAAAAATAGTAGTAACATAAATTATGGTCATCACATACTCAAATCTTAAAATTTAAAAATTAAAAACAAAAATAATTAAATATGAGATCAAATATCATTTTGTCATTATATAAGAAGGATTTTTATTATTAACAACAAAAAATATTAATTATAAAAAAATAGTAAAACAGTGAAAAATAAATAATTTTAATGCAATCCAATTTTCACATATTTTTCGGATTTCTGCCTATTTAATAGTTGATAATTTTTATTAACATTTAAATTTTACTTATTATATATATAATTTGTTACAAATTTTTTCGTATTCATGATTTACAATGATTTCTTAAGTCATTTGTGAGTTAAATGATACTTAATTATTTATTTTATCAACCTAAAGGAGTATTTATTTTTTATTTATTTCTTTTAAAATAAAATCTTAAAATTTTATCTTTTAAAACCAATTTATACTACATCAGACAAACTTTTATAATTTGTACCATCTTAAATAAAATATTTATATTAAAAAATTATTTGATTAAATGTTGTTTAGATTAAAAAATATTTTAAAAAAATGTCTGTTAAAATTCGTTTCATTGATTTTTTTATTTTTTAGATGAATTAAACATTATTATATGCATTAATATGTTACTTAACTATCATAACTTAGATCCACTGTGAATAATCTTTGTTATTTAGGCATATTCTTGTACATAAGTTAAATATGATTTCAATGTTGTCACTTACACACAAAATTTTAACACTAAATATTCTTAAAATCTGTAATTATAAATTATATTTTTGTAATATTTAAACCATAAAATAATATCTATTTTTTAAATATATCATTTTATTGTAAAAAATAAATTTAAAAGGAAATACAAAAAATATATAAATTATATTCTATTAATAAATTTCACTTTAATGTGATTTTAACTAACATTATTAACACAAATTATATGACAATAAATTTTTTTAATTATAATTAATTTTATAAAATCACATTTATACCAACATGTATTGTCTATCTTAAAATACTTTTATATATGAATTATTTAAATATGAATTATTGCATAAGGTCATTGACCTCTCTGTAAAGCAATTAGAGAATGAAATATTAAATAAATATAAAAACTGACTCAAAAGGAAAAAATTATTTTTTTATAACTAAATTTCTATTCAATTTGTACTTAAAAGTTGAAATAAAAACATCTTCTTGAAAAATAAAAACACTATGATAAAACTATTTCTTTGATAACTTGCACGATATTTTTTTTTTGTGACTGAACATAGCACAAAGAAAAAAGACCTAAGAAAAAGAGTAGTACTCCTCTCTAATAATAATGTCTAAATTATTAAGAGGTAGTAACCACTCTAAATACACCTGCTTGTTTAAAGCAGCAGTCTTAGCCATTAAATCAGCTGCTCTGTTTGCTGTGCGCTGGATGAGCACTAAAGTAGCCGTCCAATTGTGCTGGAGCATCTCTTTGATTTTGTCAAACAGATTAGAGTCATTCCTAATCATGCTGGTTGTGCCTTGCAAAACATGAAGAAACGCATCAAGATTATCAGTTTCACATATGACCTCTTTGCACTCGTAATCCCAAGTCATAACAAGCCCTCTCCAAATAGCATGAAACTCCCAACAGAGAACACTAGAAAGAGGTATACTGGCAGAACAACCTTTTTATCCAAATTCCTATGCTGTCTCTAATATTACATCCAAAGCCAGCTAATTGCTCATTTTCAAAAACGCTTGCATCGCAGTTCACTTTACAGACATTCATTGGAGGTGATTCCCAGTTATAGTTCAAAGAAGAATGAATAATATGTTTTTGGTTGATAACAACATTAGAGAAATCTCGAGCAGCATGTTTAACTAAGTGAATAATTTTTTCCTTACTCCATGAATCATCTTGGTGGAAGATGTCATTATTCCTATCCCTCCAAATCCACCAAAAGGCCGCTGCAAAGAGAAACTCAGTTTTGTTGAGGTTAGAACGAATCCAAGACACAAAATTCAAACTAAAGTCCTCAGCGGCCATTCCCAAATTCAAGCTAATCCAAATCTGTCGTGCTTTTTGGCAAGTCCTAAAGCAATGGTTAATATTCTATAGAGCAAGATAACATCTCTGACAAAAATCAGAAGTAGCAAGACCTCTTTGAAACCGGTAACTAGCTATGGGAACTCCGTTGTTGAGGCAAAGCCAGAGCAGACACTTTATCTTCTCCGGTATTCTCAAGCGCCAAAGCCAAAACCAATTTTCATTATCATTCCAACCAAATTTCTTCTTCAATAGCCATTCATACCCGCTTTTAGTCGAGTAGGTGAGAGTATTTGAGTTTGTCCAAAACCAACCTGTTTTATCTCCTGCCTGCTTGATAGGATCAAAGAGCATCAAATCAAGTTTAACTTCTTCCGAAATCATTGTGCAAAAAATATCCCACCGCCAAGGCCCATGGTGCCACACACCTTCTAACTTCAAGTGAGAATCAGAAATGTGCACAAAAGGAACTAAAGGAGCTAACGTTCCACATGGTCGCCAAGCATGATACCAAAAGGATTGAGACATCCTGCCTGTACACCAATCAAAACCATCACGAAGCTTTTCTATTGTCTTATAAATCGTTTGCCTCTTGAAATATTATTAAAAAAATTGGGTAAAAAGCAAGAACTCCCAGATAAATATTTTGTCAACATAATTTTTACCCAAAGCTTATCTTTATTATGCAATAATTGCCAAACAAGCTTTTCGAGTAAAGCAAAATTTACACATTGTGTATCTCTAATTCCTAAGCCTTCATATTTTTTTGGAGTGACAACTTTGCTCCACTTGACCAAATTTAAGCAACACTCTCCCACCTTTTCCTTCCACAAGAATTATCTAAGCATAGAATCAATCTTTTGACAAACCGAAGTAAGAAAAATAGTCACTTGCATCTGATAAATAGGAAGAGAAGAAGCAAGAGATTTAATTAAGCAAAGCCTGCGTGCTCTGTTGAGGAGCCGATCTTTCCAACTAGCCAGTCTATTCTTGATCTTCTCTAAAGAGTCTGAAAAAATAGATCTAGCAGCTCGAGGATGATTAAGGTTCACCCCCAAGTATTTGCCTAGGTCACTAGTAAAAGGAATATGAGAAACACCAGACAACATTTCCTTCCTTCTATTAGAGATATTTCTAGAACAAATAGTTTTAGATTTTTCAATGTTAACCTTCATACCTGAAGCTTTACAGAACAACTCCAAGGTGTGCACAACATTCTGAACTTGATTTTTCTTCGCTTAACAAAAAAGGAGTAGGTCATCTGCAAACATCAAGTGAGAAACTCTAGGTCCCCCTCTAGAAACAACCATATCATCCCAAATACCCTCGTCAACTTGTTAGGAAATGAAGCACGCCAATCTCTCTATGCACAAAACAAATAAATACGAAGAAATTGGATCTCCTTGCCTGAGCCCTCTGCGAGGTTGGAAGCTGTCCAATCTATTCCCATTCCAAAGGATGAAAAGATTTGAAGCCTGAACCCAATTCATTACAAGCCGAATAATTAGAAAAGAAAAGCCAAAATATAATATGATACAACTCTACAGATGTACGTATACTTCTTTTAAGATAAAAAACTCTTTAATTAAATATAATTAATATAGATGCCATCTAAACAAAATGCTTACTGATGTACTTTTACTGGCAGTTAGCATCAAATGTAAATTTATTATTTTGATTAGCTACCTTTAGCCAAGATACCAAATAATCATAGTTCAAATTATTATTTATTCAGTAACTGAGATGAGAAGTAAAGTATAAAAAATAACAAATGGATAACGGTTAAAAGCAGAAGACAAATATAAATGCTCGTATCTAAGGACACGGTTTCTTATTACATATCTTAACACAAATATATGTTTTTAAATTATTTTCATGCTTTTTTTATAAGTTCAATTTACCAAAACTAAAAGCAAGTTAATAAGATCAGTTCCACAAAATACATCCAACGACAAATTGATACAAAAAGATAACCTAAACTAAGAGAACAAAAAAAGACAATTATATCAATTGTTCTAGAAAAACTATCCATAAACAGATAATCACTCGAGCACCGCATTAAGACCCTGAAAACAATCATAGATTTGAACTATTATTCATTGGCTTTTAAAAATGACTTGTACTTTTCAAAATTAAAAAGTCTAATATAATTTCAAATATTAATTAATATCCAAAATTAATTCTTATTAATGTCTATTATAATATTTTTAAATCTTAATTATTTTACCAAACGCACTACCACTTATTGTTATTTGTACTTATTGAAAGTCATTTTTAATTTAAATTATCAAACATAAAAGTTAATTTTTATAAAATAATTTTTATAAGCTGCTTTTAAAATGTAAAATTTTTATCAAATTAAGCGTAATGTTAGTTTTAGTGATTTATTTGAGTAAAAAGAATTATTTTTATAAAAAACTAAATAATTTTTTTAAAAAGAATTATATATTATTTAGAAAATAGAATTAAAATATGCTTTTAATATTTGAAAATTTTTTAAAAAAATTATCTAAATATAAAATAATTTTTGTCTATTAATTTTTTAAAATATAATTTTTTTTAACCAGGTGATTGTATCTTCTCCCCTATAAATTTCTGTCTTCAGATCTTTTCATACTTAATTAAAAAGATATTTTATTAATATAAGATAACATATGATATCCTTTTAAGTTCAATTAGAAGATATAATATTAAATTTAAAATATGATTTAATTATTTTTTGATGATATGATATTAAAAATTGACACATTTAATTTTAGTTTATGTCAACTAAAAAGAGTAATTTTTATCTTAGATTTTTTTTGAAAAATTTAAATAAAGATATAACATAATTATTTTGAACTGAAACATCCCTGGCAAAATCAAAATGAACATAAATTGTCATATTTCAATATTTTTATTTTTTCAATTAGTAGAGACTTTCATCCAATATATAAACTCTACTACCGCATTATTAAACCACTTACTTCAATAATCTTCTTAATTCTTTAATTATTTGTTTCTTTCATTTTTAATCTTGAATATGGCTTTAACAAATTTGCCTTCAGGTGCAAGCAAGAAGTTCAAACCTACAGATGAAGAACTCATTCAAGATTTTCTCCGTAACAAAATTAATGAGAGGCCTCTACCAAACTATGGAACCATTCTTGAAGGTGAATTGTTTGGTACGGCGAAGAATCTATCGGAAATTTGGAAAGAACACGTTGAAAATTCTTATGACGGGAAGGACCTCTACTTCTTCACTACTCTGAAGAGGAAGTTCTCGAAGCTTGAGGATGGTTCGCACCATCGGGTTGGGTTCTTGGGAAGCTGAAGAGATCGGAAAAGAGATTATGACCAATAAAACTAACCAATGCATTGGAATGAGAAAATGATATCTCTTTGAGAAAAGTGGTACTAGCCATGATGGTGGATGGATCTTGCATCAATATAGCATTGATTCTTCTTTGTTACCAAATCCTTCCAATGTAAGTATCATAATTTTGTACATATTCTTTAACCAGAGGTTTCGAATTTGAATCAAAAGAATCAGTACAAACTAAATTTTTGTTGGACTGTATTCGATAACGTTTCGATGATAGATTAAAAGTTCAATTGCTGATGGACATAGAGTTGTAAAAGTGTTCTGTCTAACAAAAAAAATTTTTTGTCTTTATTTTATTTTAATCTTCTCATTATTTCTGTTTCTATTTAAGAAACAAAATCAAAACACAACCTAGGTGACGACTACATTATGCTTAGTTTCTCAATAACACAACCTTGGATAATTTATTTTGGATTGATATATATATATAATGACTGCTACGATATTTCTGTCTTGCTCCAATTCCAATTAAACAAAGATTAATGTATTCATATATTTTTCTTACAGATGAATAATTATATTTTATGCAGATTTAGAAAGAATAACATTAAACCTCGTCAAAAGAGAAGAAACCTCTGGCTCCCGAAACTGTGGCTACTCTAATACCGGTAAGTATTGATTTGATTGATATGTTTAGTTTTTTCTAACTATAAAGAAAAAGTTCAATTTTGATTTTAAGCTTACTAAATTAATAGTAGTTTATAGCTTATTGAGTTGTGTTTATGTGTCTTCAAGTTTCAATTTAACGTCTCATACACACTCTTTCTTTTCAATAATAATCGTGCTGCCTTTGAATACGACTGAGTGTTGTTGAAATAACAAATTTAGAAATTACATTTTTATTTATTTGAATACAATATTTCTAATTAGTTTGAGGATTACAAAGTGTAAATGATTTGATTCTAACTCTTTTTATAATTTGAAAATACTGCTTCTATTAAAAAGTCTGTTTGAATTTTATTATATATAAAGTAAATTTTTTTTAATACTTTGATTTTGATTATTTAAATCCATATTTGCGTATCCTACTATCTACATATTTATAATTAATGGCTCTTTTATTTAAATGGAACAAAGATGTTTTAATTTATAATTACAGCTTCTCATGTTTGTAAGACTAAATAAATAAAAGATTTTGATTTTGAAAGAATATAGGCGAATAAAGTAATTCGAGCAATTAAATAAAATAATTAAAGATTCAGTAATTGATTTAAGAACTGCAGCGTATTTTCTAGTAGACTTTACTTATTTACTTTAATTTAAAAACCAACTTGATTTGCATATATATTGGATGAAAATCAAATAATAATTATTCTTTAACAAAAAGAAAAAAATTTCCGTTTTACAACAAATGTCACATTCATTATAGTATTCGTATTGTAAGCATTATTCTATATTTTTTTCTTCTTCCAATTGAAATTGTGTATGAAAATTATTAAATTTTTAGATTAAAGTAAATCTGAATTTATGATGCTAGTTTGGATATTTAATTTGACTTGATTTTCTACCTTATTTTCTATAACCATATACTAGTTACATATCTGAATCACACAAATGGTTAATGTGCAGTTTTTGTTTTATGTTTTTTACTTCATTATTATTATTATTATTATTATTATTATTATTATTATTATTATTATTATTATTATATATTTTTAATAGAATCTATAGGTCAAGTTCTTGATATTATTATTGTGTTCTTGATATTAGAATGTCATTGATTATGCTAGGATAGTAGAATTTGTTAAACAATCAGAAAATAGAAATGACAGGATGGAGATTCAGAATGAATCAGCAAACTAATCAGGCAATAATGGAGATGAAAAGATTAATGAGATTCAGAGAGAACTAACAAATCAATTAGAGAATAACAATGGAGATGAAAAGATTGATGAGATTCAGAGAGAACTAACAAATTAATTAGAGAATAATAAGGATTAAATAAAGGTTCAGGCTTTGGTTACTACTATTGAAATTGAGGCAAACTGTGACGAAATGGAAGATGGTGATGATGATGAAGATCACAATGATATGACATAGCCAGAGTTTTTTGCAATGCAATTGATAGAAGTTAACAAAGATTGGTTCATCCCAAACGATGATGTCCCCCTAATTCCAAATAAATTTCACAATGACACGTTAAAAAGGTTTAAAAAAGTTTTGTGATCAACAATATCTAATTTTTATTTTTCTTTTTTATTTATTTTTAGTTTTAATTTTGTACAGACTTTTGTTTTGGTCCCATAGATTTATGTATTAATTTTTTAGTGAATTAAGAACTACTTATTAATGTAGTTAATTTATTTAACTTTGTTCTAGATAAACTGAGGGTGTTTTTCCTGCAATTTAATACTTATTTGGAAGACATAGTATATGCATCATGCTTATTAATTAATGGGATTTATTCTTGGGCTACTAAAAAAAAAAAAAAATTTAAGAATGACTTTTGATGTTTGGACTTTGGAGAATTGATTGTTTAAATGAAACTAATGAAAAATCCGAGCTACGCCTGGGCTAGACACTATTCCATTATAAAATTTATTAATATTTATTTATTGGTATTAATTATTACTATTTTTAATTTTAAAAGATATTTATATATAAAAATTTATTATACAGTGTATAAAATTATTTTATTCTATATTCTTATAGAACAAAATAATTTTATTATTTTTTTAGTTCATATTAAAAAAAATTTTTAAATATAAAAATTATTATGTTTGTGTTTAAATATGTTACTGTTGTACCATTCAAAAAAAATAAAATTTTAATAAAATTAGTTTATATTCTAATCACACAAACAATAAATACTAACTAAATGATATTTATTTATATTATTAGTCTCTAGTGTATAACTTGTGCTACTCGTAAATCATATATTTAATTTATTTTATTATATTTATGTATAATTTTTTATAAAAAGATTGATATATATTCATTGAAAAAATTAATTTACTTAGTATATATAGAAAAATTAAATTATTAACATTTTTGTTATATTGATATTTAATTTAGTTAATAATTTTATTCAAATGCTTTAAAATATATTGTAACTAAATTTTAAAAAATAGATAAATTAACTGTTATGAAGAGGTAAAATTAACTATTATAAAAGAGGTTAATATTTTAATCTTAAAGAATTATATTAATTAAAATAAAACACATAAAAAATACTATTGTATACTAAACACTTTTGACACCTTTATAAAAATATAAAAATAATTAATTAATCACAAATTTAATAACAAAATCTTTGTATAATTGTTAAGAAAATACAAATGTTAAAATAGTATTTATTATAAAAGATATAAATATAGCAAGAATAACAAAACTTAATTACTGAATATGTTATTTTTAGATATCTATTACTAATAAATTCATAAATATATCATATCTTTCATTATAATATTTTTTACCACCAAAATTTTGAATAAAATAAAAAATATTTAATTTATTATTTTTCATGATAGTAAATAAGATAGTAAATTTCATTTATTTGATTAATTATTTAGTAGAGGATTTTTATATAATATCTAAAGATAGAAAGATAAAAATACTATCTATAAAAATAGTAGTAACATAAATTATGGTCATCACATACTCAAATCTTAAAATTTAAAAATTAAAAACAAAAATAATTAAATATGAGATCAAATATCATTTTGTCATTATATAAGAAGGATTTTTATTATTAACAACAAAAAATATTAATTATAAAAAAATAGTGAAGCAGTAAAAAACAAATAATTTTGATACGATCCATTCTTCACGTTTTTCGGACCTCTGTCTATTTGATAGTTGATAATTTTTATTAATATTTAAATTTTACTTATTATATATAATTTGTTACAAATTTTTTCGTATTCATGAGTTACAATGATTTCTTAAGTATTTTGTGAGTTAAATGATACTTAATTATTTATTTTATCAACCTAAAGGAGTATTTATTTCTTATTTATTTCTTTTAAAATAAAATCTTAAAATTCTATCTTTTAAAACCAATTTATACTACATCAGACAAACTTTTATAATTTGTAATTTTGTACCATCTTAAATAAAATATTTATATTAAAAAATTATTTGATTAAATGTTGTTTAGATTAAAAAATATTTTAAAAAAATGTCTGTTAAAATCCGTTTCATTGATTTTTTTATTTTTTAGATAAATTAGACATTATTATATGCATTAATATGTTACTTAACTATCGTAACTTAGATCCAATGTGAATAATCTTTGTTATTTAGGCATATTCTTGTACATAAGTTAAATATGATTTCAATATTGTCACTTACACACAAAATTTTAACACTAAATATTCTTAAAATCTGTAATTATAAATTATATTTTTGTAATATTTAAACCATAAAAATAATATCTATTTTTTAAATATATCATTTTATTGTAAAAAATAAATTTAAAAGGGAATGCAAAAAAATATATAAATTATATCCTATTAATAAATTTCACTTCATTGTGATTTTGACTAACATTATTAACACAAATTATATGACAATAAAATTTTTTAATCATAATTAATTTTATAAAATCACATTTATACTAACATGTATTGTCTATCTTAAAATACTTTTATATATAAATTATTGCATAAGGTCATTGACCTCTCTGTAAAGCAATTAGAGAATGAAATATTAAATAAAAATAAATTCCAACTCAAAAAGAAAAAATTATTTTTAAATAATTAAATTTCTATTCAATTTGTACTTAAAAGTTGAAATAAAAAACATCTTCTTGAAAAATAAAAACACTATGATAAAAGGGGTAAGTATGGTTTTGGTCTCTAAAATTTTTCGCCAGAATCGAAATCGTCCCTCATCTAATTTTCGATTTAGAATCGTCTTTAACATTTTTTTCGTATTAAAATCGTCATTTTTAATAAAATTTTTTATGGACTACCCTATTCCTATTTTAATAATAAAAGTTATAAAAAAAAAGAAAACGCGTGTTTATAGGGGAAGAAAACGCGTTTGGGGGGAAGAAAAGGGTATACGAAGGGGGAGGGGAAGAGGGGGAGGGGGGAGGGGGGAGGGGGGACGGCGCCGGCGAGTCTCCATCGTCGCCTCTGTGACCTCCTCGTCGTCGTCGCTTCCTCCAGAACTCTGATGAAGATGACGATGAAGGGGGAAGGGAAGCCGCCGTCCCGCCGCTGCCTCTCTCCTATCCAGATCAACCGTGATCTCTCCCCTCCTTCTCTTCTTCCCTGTCTCGGATCTCCTCGAACCAGAACTCACCACCGGCGAGCCTCTCCTGCTTCACCATGGCGCAGTAACGTGGAGCCTCTCCTGCTTTACCACCACGCAGCAACGTGGAGCCTGCTCTGTTTCACCACCGCCAGCGAGCCTCCCTGCTTACCCTCCCTCAGTCCCTGTCGCAGAAGGAATCAGAGCCACCACTACCTGTTACCCTCCCTCCAGCCCCTTGATTTGATTTTGAGTTAGTTTAGCTGAATTTTAATTTTCTGTTAGTTGATTTTAGATTATTGAATTGCTGAAAGTTGCTGCTAAATTATTGTTCTTGTTGTTGAATTAGCTTAGGTTATTGAATTTTTGTTAATGGTTAATTGTATACAAGATCCATGGTTATTTTTGTTCTTCTGCATCTGGTTGTTGTTGTTTCATTATTTTTTGCTTCTACTGTTCTTCCGCTTCTGGTTGAGCTTGTTGTTATCTATTGTTGTTATCCAATGTTGTTCTTCTGCGTTTGTGCATCTGCTTCTGGTTAATGTTGAGGAAGAAGATAGGTGTTGAGGAAGAGTTCTGGGTTTGTTTTTCTGAGTTTAAGTTCTGGATCTGAGCTCTAGGTTCCAATGAGGATAACAATGATGATGTTGATTTTTTGAGTTTTAGTTAGTGTGATGCAGATGGTGATGGAGTGGCAGTGAGTGGGGGGTGGTGGTGGTGGTGGTGGTGTTGGTGCTGGTTGTGGAGGTGGTGTTGGTGTTAGTGGTGGGGGTGGTGGTGGAGGTAATTGTGTTGGTAGTGGTGAGGGTATTTTTGTCCAAAAAAATTAAAAGGACAGTTTTAATACGAAAAAAAACGTTAAGGACGATTCTAATTCGAAAATTAGATGAGAGACGATTTCGATTCTAGCGAAAAACTTTAGAGATCAAAATCATACTTACCCCATGATAAAACTATTTCTTTGATAACTTGCACGATATGATACAACTTTACAAATTTATGTATATTTCTTTTAATATAAAAAACTCTTTAATTAAATATAATTAACATAGATGCTATTTACACAAAATGCTTACTGATATACTTTTACTGATATACTTTTACTGGCAGTTAGCATCAAATGTAGATTTATTATTTTGATTAGCTACCTTTAGCCAAGATGCCAAATAATCATAGTTCAAATTATTATCTATTCGATAACTGAGATGAGAAGTAAAGTATAAAAAATAACAAATGGATAACGGTTAAAAGCAAGAGATAAATACAAATGCTCGTATCTAAGGACACGGTTTCTTATTACATATCTTAACACAAATATAAGTTTTTAAATTATTTCCATGCTTTTTTTTATAAGTTCAATTTACCAAAACTAAAAGGAAGTTAGTAAGATCAGTTCCACAAAATACATCCAACGACAAAGTCATACAAAAAGATAACCTAAACTAAGAACAAAAAAAAAAAAAAGACAGTTACATCAATTGTTCTAGAAAAAATATTCATAAATAGATAATCACTCGAGCACTGCATTAAGACCCTGCAAACAAACAATCACAGATTTGCAGCCTCAAAATCATCTTCTAATCACTACAGACCGACCGACTCACCGACCCCCTGCTAGCATACATACTTGATGCCCATTTTTTTTCAAATCTGAATCTCTTCCAAGTTCTTTTGTAATGATGAACCTCCTTAAGGATCTCTTTAATTTTCATATCTTGATTTTTAAAAAATACTATTATTTTCTATGCCTTTTACTAATTAAAGCCACCATATAATATGTTGTGCCTTTTAATATTTGGTGTATATTATGGAGGATGGAAAGAAAAATAATAGCTTAAAAAAAACTACCTTTTCAATTAATATAGTTAATTAAATTAATACTATAAAAGTAAAAAATAAATGTAATACTGATGAGCGGATAATTTATACGCTTTTTGGCATTGTTTTTATATAGTTTTTAGTAAGTTTGAGCTACTTTTAGGGATGTTTTCATTAGTTTTTATGTTAAATTCACATTTCTGGACTTTACTATGAGTTTGTGTGTTTTTCTGTGATTTCAGGTAAATTCTGACTGAAATTGAGGGATTTGAGCAAAACTCTGAAAAAGGCTGACAAAAGGACTGCTAATGCTGTTGGATTCTGACCTCCCTGCACTCGAAATGGATTTTCTGGAGCTACAGAACTCTAAATGGCGCGCTCTCAACGGCGTTGGAAAGTAGACATCCAGGGCTTTCCAGCAATATATAATAGTCCATGCTTTATTCGAAGAATGACGACGTAACTTGGCGTTAAACGCCAAGTTCATGCTGCTGTCTGGAGTTAAACGCCAGAAAAACGTCATAATCCGGAGTTGAACGCCCAAAGCACATCACAACTCGAAATTCAACTCCAAGAGAAGCCTCAGCTCGTGGATAGATCAAGCTCAGCCCAAGCATACACCAAGTGGGCCCCGGAAGTGGATTTATGCATCAATTACTTACTCATGTAAACCCTAGGAGCTAGTTTATTATAAATAGGATGATTTACTAATGTATCAATCATCTTTTGATCTCAGTTTTATTTATTCTTCATCTTAGGAGATCATTGATCACGTTTAGGGGGCTGGCCATTCGGCCATGCCTGAACCTTCTTTTACTTATGTATTTTCAACGGTGGAGTTTCTGCACACCATAGATTAAGGGTGTGGAGCTCTGCTGTACCTCAAAGATTAATGAAGTTCTATTTTCTTTTATTCAATTCTCTATCTTATTCTTATTCCAAGATATTCATTCGTACTCAAGAACATGATGAGTGTGATGAGCTAATAACTCTCATCATCATTCTCACTCATGAACGCGCGTGATTGACAACCACTTACGTTCTACATGCAACACAAGCTTGAATGTGTATCTCTTAGATTCCCCAACAGAATCTTCGTGGTATAAGCTAGATAGATGGCGGCATTCATCTGGATCCGGAAAGTCCAACCTTGTCTGTGGTGTTCCGAGTAGGATCCTGGGAATCCGGAAAGTCTCACCTTGTCTGTGGTATTCCGAGTAGGATTCCGTTCATGAATGACTGTGACGTGCTTCAAACTTTAACCTGCTGGGCGTTAGTGACAAACGCAAAAGAGGGATTCTATTCCAGTAGGAGCGGGAACCAACCGGTGATTGGCCGTACTGTGACAGAGTGCGTGCATAGCTTTCACTGCGAGGATGGGATGTAGCTATCAACCATGGGTGATGCCTCCAGACTGGTTAGCTGTGCGAGTGACAGCCGTACAGGTTATTTCCCCGAGAGGAATGAAAGTAGCCACAGCTGATAGTGAACCCCTATACAAAGCTTGCCATGGAGAGGAGTAAGAAGGATTGGGTAGAAGGAATAGGAGAGCAGGCGTCCTAGAGCTCTACAGCACCTCCATTCCGCTTATCTGAAATTCCTACCAATGAATCTGCATAAGTATTTCTATCCCTTTTATTATTCCTTTTTATTTATTATTCCAATAATCACAATTCCCCTTTAATCTCTCTAACTGAGATTTACAAGATGACCATAGCTTGCTTCATACCAACAATCTCTGTGGATTCGACCCTTACTCACGTAAGGTTATTACTTGGACGACCCAGTACACTTGCTGGTTAGTTGAACGGAGTTGTGAATTCCACCAGAGCCATAATTAGAACATTGATCACAAATGATACAAGAATTTGAATCACAATTTCGTCCACCAAGTTTTTGGCGCCGTTGCCGGGGATTGTTCGAGTATGGACAACTGACGGTTCATCTTGTTGCTCAGATTAGGTAATTTTCTTTTCAAAAAAAATCTTTTTCAAAAAAAAAATTTTTTCTTTTATTTTTCGTTTTTCCAAAACTTTATTTTCGAAAATATTAAATAAAAATCCAAAAAAAATTAGAAAATCATAAAAATCAAAATATTTTGTGTTTCTTGTTTGAGTCTTGTGTTAATTTTTAAGTTTGGTGTCAATTGCATGCTTTAAAAATTTTTCTTGCATTTTTTCGAAAATCTCATGCATTCATAGTGTTCTTCATGATCTTCAAGTTGTTCTTGATAAGTCTTCTTGTTTGATCTTGATGATTTCTTGTTTTGTGTCTTTTCTTGTTTTTCATGTGCATTTTTGCATTCATATTTTCCATGCATTAAAAATTTCTAAGTTTGGTGTCTTGCATGTTTTCTTTGCATCAAAATTTTTCAAAAATATGTTCTTGATGTTCATCATGATCTTCAAAGTGTTCTTGGTGTTCATCTTGACATTCATAGCATTCTTGCATGCATCTTGTGTCTTGATCCAAAATTTCCATGTTTTGGGTCATTTTTGTGTTTTTCCTTAAAAATTCAAAAATCAAAAATATCTTTTCCTTATTTCCCTCCACAATTTCGAAATTTTGGGTTGACTTGGTCAAAAGATTTTTAAAATTAGTTGTTTCTTACAAGTCAAATCAAAATTTCAATTTTAAAAATCTTATCTTTTCAAAATCTTTTTCAAAATTATATCTTTTTCAAAATTTTTTATTTATTTTCGAAAATTTCAAAAATATTTTTCAAATATTTTCAAATTCTTTTTCTTATCTTTATATGTAATTTTCGAAAATTCACTAATAATTAATGTGATTGGTTCAAAAATTTGAAGTTTGTTACTTTCTTGTTAAGAAAGGTTCAATCTTTAAGTTCTAGAATCTTATCTTGTAGTTTCTTGTTAGTGAAGTAAATAATTTCAAAATTTTTTTGAATTAAATCTTTTTATCTTTTATCTTATCTTTTTCAAAAAAATTTTTATCTTTTTCAAAAATTTTATCTTTTTCAAAATTTGATTTTAAAATATCTTATCCAACTTACTATCTTCTTATCTTTTTAAATTTTGATTTCAAATCTTTTTCAATCAACTAACTAACTTTTTGTTTGTTTCTTATCTTTTTCAAAACCACCTAACTACTTTTTCCTCTTCTATTTTCGAAAATATCTCTCTCTTTTTCAAAAAGTTCTTTTTAATTAATTAATTATTTCATGTTTTAATTTTAATTACATTTTATCTCTAATTTTCGAAAATCACTAACTCTTTTTCAAAAATTATTTTCGAAATTTCTCTTCTCTCTTCCTCTTCTATTTAATTATTTAATTACTAACACTTCTCTTCACCCCTCTTCATCAAAAATCCGAATCCATTCCTCTTCTTCTACCCCTTTCTTTTTCTACTAACATAAAGGAATCTCTATACTGTGACATAGAGGATTCCTTCTTTCTTTTTTTGTGTTCCCTTTTCTTTCATATGAGCAGGAACAGGGACAAAGGCACTCTTGTTGAAGTTGATCCAGAACCTGAAAGGACTCTGAAGAGAAAATTAAAAGAAGCTAAATTACAACAATCCAGAAGCAACCTTATAGAAAATTTCGAACAAGAGGAAGAGATGGCCGAAAATAATAATGATAATGCAAGGAGAATGCTTGGTGACTTCACAAAGCCAACATCCAAGTTTGATGGAAGAAGCATCTCCATTCCTGCCATTGGAGCCAATAACTTTGAGCTTAAGCCTCAACTAGTTGCTTTAATGCAACAAAACTGCAAGTTTTATGGGCTTCCATCTGAAGATCCCTATCAGTTTTTAACTGAGTTCTTGCAGATCTGTGACACTGTAAAGACAAATGGAGTTAATCCTGAAGTCTACAGGCTCTTGCTTTTCCCTTTTGCTGTAAGAGACAGAGCTAGAGTATGGTTGGATTCACAACCCAAGGATAGCCTGGACTCATGGGATAAGCTTGTCACTGCATTCTTAGACAAGTTCTTTCCTCCTCAAAAGCTGAGCAAGCTGAGAGTGGATGTTCAAACCTTCAAACAAAAAGATGGTGAATCCCTCTATGAAGCTTGGGAAAGATACAAGCAGCTGACCAAGAGATGTCCATCTGACATGTTTTCTGAATGGACCATATTAGATATATTCTATTATGGTCTCTCTGAATTTTCGAAAATGTCATTGGACCACTCTGCAGGTGGATCTATTCACCTGAAGAAAACGCCTGAAGAGGCTCAAGAACTCATTGACATGGTTGCAAACAACCAGTTCATGTATACTTCTGAGAGGAATTCCGTGAACAATGGGGTACCTCAGAAGAAAGGAGTTCTTGAAATTGATGCTCTGAATGCCATATTGGCTCAGAACAAAGTGTTGACTCAACAGGTCAACATGATCTCTCAGAATCTGAATGGATTGCAACATGCATCCAACAGTAATAGAGAGGAAGCTTCTGAAGAAGCTTATGATCCTGAAAACCCTGCCATGGCAGAGGTTAATTACTTAGGTGAACCTTATGGAAACACCTATAACCCAACATGGAGAAATCATCCGAATTTCTCCTGGAAGGATCAACAAAAACCCCATCAAGGTTTTAACAATGGTGGACGTGCAAGGCTGAATAATAGTAAGTCATATCCATCATCTTCTCAGCAACAGACAGAGAACTCTGAACAAAACAATTCTAATTTAGCCAACATAGTCTCTGATCTGTCAAAGGCCACTTTAAGTTTCATGAATGAAACCAGATCTTCCATTAGAAATCTGGAAGCACAAGTGGGCCAGCTGAGTAAGAAAGTTATTGAAACTCCTCCCAGTATTCTCCCAAGCAATACAGAAGAGAATCCAAAAGGAGAGTGCAAGGCCATTGATTTAATCAAAGTGACCGAATGCACTAGGGAGGAGGAGGACGAAAATCCTAAGGAGAAAGACCTCCTGGGACGTCCTTCAAGCATGAAGGAGTTTCCTATTAAGGATCCAGAGGAATCTGAGGCTCATCTAGAGACCATAGAGATCCCATTAAATCTCCTTCTGCCATTAATGAGCTCTGAAGAATATTCATCCTCTGAAGAGGATGAAGATGTGATTGGAGAGCAAGCTGCTCTATATTTAGGAGCTATCATGAAGCTGAATGCCAAACTGTTTGGTAATGAGACTTGGGAAAGTAAACCTCCCTTACTCATTAGTGAACTAGACACTTGGATTCAGAAAACTCTACCTCAAAAGAAACAAGATCCTGGCAAGTTCTTAATACCTTGTACCATTGGCACCATGAGCTTTGAAAAAGCTCTATGTGATCTGGGGTCAGGGATAAATCTTATGCCACTCTCTGTAATGGAGAAGATGGGGATCATTGAGGTACAACCTGCCTTGTTCTCATTACAATTGGCAGATAAGTCCATAAGACAAGCTTATGGATTAGTAGAGGACGTGCTAGTAAAGGTTGAAGGCCTTTACATCCCTACTGATTTCATAATCCTAGATACTAGGAAGGAAGATGATGAATGCATCATCCTAGGAAGACCTTTCCTAGCCACAGCAGGAGCTGTGATAGATGTCAACAGAGGTGAGTTAGTCCTTCAATTGAATGGGGACTACCTTGTGTTTCAAGCACATGGCCATCCCTCTATGACAAAAGAGAGTAAGCATGAAGAGCTTCTCTCAGTTCAGAGTCAAGAAGAGCCTCCACAGTTAAACTCTAAGTTTGGTGTTGTGAGGCCACAACCAAACTCTAAGTTTGGTGTTCAAACCCCATATCCAAACTCTAAGTTTGGTGTTGGGAACACTACACACTAAATTGACCTGATCACTATGTGGCTCCATGAGAGCCACTGTCAAGCTATTGACATTAAAGAAGCGCTTGTTGGGAGGCAACCCAATTTTATTCATCTAATTTTATTTTATTTTGTTTCTTTGTTATTTTTGTGTTTTATTAGGTACATGATCATGAGGAGTCACGAAAAAAATCAAAAAAAATTAAAAACAGAGTCAAAAACAGAAGAAAAAATTTTTTCACCCTGGAGGCGCACAGGCTGGCGTTCAACGCCCAGAAGGAGCATCTTTCTGGCGTTCAACGCCAGAACAGAGCATCTTTCTGGCGTTGAACGCCTAAAACAAGCAACAACCTGGCGTTTAACGCCAGGATGCGCACACAGAGGACAATCTGGCGCTGAACGCCAGAAACAAGCATGAAACTGGCGTTCAACGCCAGAATCATGCATAACATGGGCGTTTAACGCCCAGAACTAGCATCAATGGGCGTTTGAACGCCAGAATGATGCATCAAGGCATGTTACATGCCTATATGGTGAAAGAATGGTATTTGTTTTCACCTCAGGATCTGTGGACCCCACAGGATCCTCACCTCAGGATCTGTGGACCCCACAGGATCCCCACCTACCACATTCCTTTTAATCCTAATCACACTCTTCTAATCCAAATCTCATTCTCAATGTCACACTTCCCAAAAACCTTCACCTATCACCTCAATTCCTCTTCCCAATTACCCCATTCACCATTCGCATCAACCCCTCTTCCCCATACACCCCACCTACCCCCACTACTTTCAAATTCAATTTCCCACCCTTTCCCACCCAACATGGCCGAACCTATACCCTCCCCCCTCCCTATAAATACCCTTCTTTTCTTTTACATTTTCACACAACACAAACCCACATTCTCCCACATAGCCGAACCCTCTCTTCTCCCTCTCTACCATATTTTCTTCTTCTTCTTCTACTCTTCTTTTCTTTTTTTGCTTGGGGACAAGCAAATTTTAAGTTTGGTGTGGTAAAAAGCCTAAGCTTTTTGATTTTCATTCACCATCAATGGCACCCAAGACCGGAATTTCCTCAAGAAAAGGGAAAGGGAAAGCAAAAGCTTCCACTTCCGAGTCATGGGAGAAAGAGAGATTTATCTCCAAAAGCCATCAAGACCACTTCTATGATGTTGTGGCAAAGAAGAAAGTGATCCCTGAGGTCCCTTTCAAGCTCAAGAAAAATGAGTATCCGGAGATCCGACATGAAATTCAAAGAAGAGGTTGGGAAGTCTTAGCCAACCCCATGCAACAAGTCGGAATTCTCATGGTTCAAGAGTTCTATGCCAATGCATGGATCACTAGAAACCATGACCAAAGTATGAACCCAAGCCCAAAGAATTATCTCACAATGGTTAGGGGGAAATACTTGGATTTTAGTCCGGAGAATGTGAGGTTGGCGTTTCATTTGCCTATGATGCAAGGTGATGAACACCCCTACACTAGAAGGGTCAACTTTGATCAAAGGTTGGACCAAGTCCTTAGGGACATTTGTGTGGAAGGCGCCCAATGGAGAGTTGACTCCAAAGGCAAGCCAGTCCAACTAAGAAGACTGGACCTCAAGCCTGTAGCTAGATGATGGTTGGAGTTCATTCAAAGATCCATCATCCCCACAAGCAACCGATCTGAAGTTACTGTGGATCGGGCCATCATGGTTCATAGCATCATGATTGGTGAAGAAGTAGAGGTTCATGAAGTCATAGCCAATGAACTCTACAAAATAGCTGACAAACCTTCATACATGGCACGGCTAGCATTCCCTCACCTCATATGCCATCTATGTTATTCAGCCGGAGTTATCATAGATGGAGATGCCTCCATAGAAGAAGACAAGCCCATCACCAAGAAAAGGATGGAGCAAACAAGGGAAGTTCCTCACGGCCCTCAAGGAGAACAAGAGGAGGTTCACCATCAACAAATGCCTCAAATGCACTTTCCTCCCAACAACTATTGGGAGCAACTTAGCACCTCCTTGGAAGATTTGAGCCATAATGTGGAACAACTAAGGGTGGAACACCATGAACACGCCCTCACTCTTCAAGAAATAAGAGAAGATCAAGAGCAATGAGGGAGGAGCAACAAAGGCAAGGAAGGGACATAGAAGAGTTGAAGAACATCATTGGTCCTTCAAGAAGAAGACGCCACTAGAGGTGAATTCATTCCTTGTTCTTTATTTCTTTCTGTTTTCGGTTTTTAATTATTATGTTTATCTATGTTTTGTGTCTTTATTTCATGATCATTAGTATGTAACCATGCCTTAAAGCTATGAATAAAATCCATTAGTCCTTCACCTCTCTTAAAAGAAAAATGTTTTAATTCAAAAGAACAAGAAGTACATAATTTTCGAAATTATTATTGAATTTAGTTTAATTATTTTGATGTGGTGACAATGCTTTCTGAATGAATGAATGAACAGTGCATATGTCTTTGGATCTTGTTGTTTATGGGTGTTAAAATTGTTGGTTCTTGAAAGAATGATGAACAAAGAGAGATGTTATTGATGATCTGAAAAATTTATGGAATTGATTCTTGAAGCAAGAAAAAGCAGTGAAAAAAAAAAAAAAAAAAAAGAAGGAGCAATAGAAAAAGCCAATAGCCCTTAAAACCAAAAGGCAAGGGTAAAAAGGATCCAAGGCTTTGAGCATCAATGGATAGGAGGGCCCAAGGAAATTAAATCCAGGCCTAAGCGGCTAAACCAAGCTGTCCCTAACCATGTGCTTGTGTCATGAAGGTCCAAGTGAAAAGCTTGAGACTGAGTGGTTAAAGTCGTGATCCAAGGCAAAAGAGTGTGCTTAAGAGCTCTGGACACCACTAACTGGGGACTCTAGCAAAGCTGAGTCACAATCTGAAAAGGTTCACCCAGTTATGTGTCTGTGGCATTTATGTATCCGGTGGTAATACTGGAAGACAAAGTGCTTAGGGCCACGGCCAAGACTCAAAAGTAGCTGTGTTCAAGAATCAACATGCTTAACTAGGAAAGTCAATAACACTATCTGAAATTCTAAGTTCCTAAAGATGCCAATCACTCTGAACTTCAAAGGAAAAAGTGAGATGCCAAAACTGTTCAGAAGCAAAAAGCTACAAGTCCCGCTCATGTAATTAAATTAATATTCATTGATATTTTGGACTTTATAGTATATTCTCTTCTTTTTATCCTATTTGATTTTCAGTTGCTTGGGGACAAGCAACAATTTAAGTTTGGTGTTGTGATGAGCGGATAATTTATACGCTTTTTGGCATTGTTTTTATATAGTTTTTAGTAAGTTTGAGCTACTTTTAGGGATGTTTTCATTAGTTTTTATGTTAAATTCACATTTCTGGACTTTACTATGAGTTTGTGTGTTTTTCTGTGATTTCAGGTAAATTCTGACTGAAATTGAGGGATTTGAGCAAAACTCTGAAAAAGGCTGACAAAAGGACTGCTAATGCTGTTGGATTCTGACCTCCCTGCACTCGAAATGGATTTTCTGGAGCTACAGAACTCTAAATGGCGCGCTCTCAACGGCGTTGGAAAGTAGACATCCAGGGCTTTCCAGCAATATATAATAGTCCATGCTTTATTCGAAGAATGACGACGTAACTTGGCGTTAAACGCCAAGTTCATGCTGCTGTCTGGAGTTAAACGCCAGAAAAACGTCATAATCCGGAGTTGAACGCCCAAAGCACATCACAACTCGAAATTCAACTCCAAGAGAAGCCTCAGCTCGTGGATAGATCAAGCTCAGCCCAAGCATACACCAAGTGGGCCCCGGAAGTGGATTTATGCATCAATTACTTACTCATGTAAACCCTAGGAGCTAGTTTATTATAAATAGGATGATTTACTAATGTATCAATCATCTTTTGATCTCAGTTTTATTTTATTCTTCATCTTAGGAGATCATTGATCACGTTTAGGGGGCTGGCCATTCGGCCATGCCTGAACCTTCTTTTACTTATGTATTTTCAACGGTGGAGTTTCTGCACACCATAGATTAAGGGTGTGGAGCTCTGCTGTACCTCAAAGATTAATGAAGTTCTATTTTCTTTTATTCAATTCTCTATCTTATTCTTATTCCAAGATATTCATTCGTACTCAAGAACATGATGAGTGTGATGAGCTAATAACTCTCATCATCATTCTCACTCATGAACGCACGTGATTGACAACCACTTACGTTCTACATGCAACACAAGCTTGAATGTGTATCTCTTAGATTCCCCAACAGAATCTTCGTGGTATAAGCTAGATAGATGGCGGCATTCATCTGGATCCGGAAAGTCCAACCTTGTCTGTGGTGTTCCGAGTAGGATCCTGGGAATCCGGAAAGTCTCACCTTGTCTGTGGTATTCCGAGTAGGATTCCGTTCATGAATGACTGTGACGTGCTTCAAACTTTAACCTGCTGGGCGTTAGTGACAAACGCAAAAGAGGGATTCTATTCCAGTAGGAGCGGGAACCAACCGGTGATTGGCCGTACTGTGACAGAGTGCGTGCATAGCTTTCACTGCGAGGATGGGATGTAGCTATCAACCATGGGTGATGCCTCCAGACTGGTTAGCTGTGCGAGTGACAGCCGTACAGGTTATTTCCCCGAGAGGAATGAAAGTAGCCACAGCTGATAGTGAACCCCTATACAAAGCTTGCCATGGAGAGGAGTAAGAAGGATTGGGTAGAAGGAATAGGAGAGCAGGCGTCCTAGAGCTCTACAGCACCTCCATTCCGCTTATCTGAAATTCCTACCAATGAATCTGCATAAGTATTTCTATCCCTTTTATTATTCCTTTTTATTTATTATTCCAATAATCACAATTCCCCTTTAATCTCTCTAACTGAGATTTACAAGATGACCATAGCTTGCTTCATACCAACAATCTCTGTGGATTCGACCCTTACTCACGTAAGGTTATTACTTGGACGACCCAGTACACTTGCTGGTTAGTTGAACGGAGTTGTGAATTCCACCAGAGCCATAATTAGAACATTGATCACAAATGATACAAGAATTTGAATCACAATTTCGTCCACCAAATACTAACCTCTTTTGAAGCAAAAATGGACATCCTCCAAAATCTAAGCCTTTTTTACCAAACAGTTACATCAAAACGTAGCTAGCAAATAAATGAATAAAAACATTAAAGTTAATTTTAATTCACATTATTTCAAGTGTATGTTAAAATTATAAAATAGTAATTAAGTACTAATAAAAGCATTTTTATTGAAGAGTGTAGATAAAAAAATGATGTGACTTGAGAATAATAAATTCTTCTTCTTTCAACAAAAATGAAACATACAGATGCTAAATAGAAAAATATTCTTAGATTCAATCAATTAGTAAAACAAAATTCTTTCATTTCTTTTTTTTTATTTTGTTATAACTTAAAAGCTTTAATTCTAAAATTACTTTATTAGGGAAGAGTCTTGTTCTTTTCATATATAAATTCTTCTAGCACAATTATATATTTTAAAGAAAAAAAAGGTTAAAATTAATAAATGGGACATAAATTGTAAAAAATGCTCATTCAGTATTTTGATAGTGGGACATGGATTGTTGAAATTTTTTATTCAGTATTTTTTTATTGATGATATGGAGTTACAGAGAATTCTATGCATCTTATATATTTCAATTAATACTTTTTTTAGTAAAGGAACAAAATCCAGTTGTACTTGCTGGTATACCATCAGACGAACATATTAATTAGATGGTATCCTAGAAGTTTTTTTATCTTTTAATTGAAAATCTTAAAAATTCTTTCCCGCCATCAATAAGTAGGAATGTAGGACACAACTATAACCCGTTAACCACAACTATTAGGAGGCTAAGGTAACATAACCATATGATGCTAGATCTCAAATGAAAAAAAAAGTCTTAGATACTACTGGCTAATATAGCAAGCAGTATCGATACCTACCAATTTGATTGGAGACATTGCAAGCACCCTGCCTCTTCAATGACGCTATTTTTGCTCTAAAAAATCTCAATGAGATCCTTAAGAACACTAAACTCTAATGACATAGAATTTGCATCATGGAATCTGCAAATAAAATTCGTAATATAAATATCTCTGTTAGTATCAAACACCAAAATGCAAATATAAAATAGTAAAGTAAACTACAAATTGATCTTTCAAGAAACATAAAATCAGTGACCAAACAGCCAATTTATAAGTTTTTTATGCCATTTCAAGTAGTAAACTACAAATTGATCTTCCATCTAGATATAATTAGTATCAAACAAAAGATACAAATTCTGATCCCATGAAAAAAGGCTACAACATACACTAACTAACCCAACAGCAAAGAAAATTATGGTGGCAAATATTCAGTAGAAGGCATTTTTGTTTAAAGGAAAACACATGTTCTATTTGGGTTAGTGCAAAAAAAATTCTCTTTCATAAATCTATTTTATCTTTCAGTTTTTTAATTTATGAGCAAAAAATTGTTCACGCTAAAATAGAACATGATAAATACTTGATCACACTAAAATAAAACAGTAGAAACATCACATAATATTTTTCAGTATCTCTTACAAAATTGAGATGCTGTGACAAGCTTAATGACAAAGGGAGCACAATTTAAAAAACTGGTGGCAGACTAACTCATGATGTGAGAAGCATCACATAAGTTGTACCTTTCACACCATCAACTATTTTTATAAGTCTTTCTTCTAATTATTATAGCTACAAAAACAAAACGTGTCCTAAATTACTAATTAAAAAGATTTTACAATTGTCTTCAAATTGCATTATCCAACAATAATTAGAAGAAAGACTTGTTAAAGGTACAACATATTGCAGCTTAATGCATTGCAATATATTTGGGGTGACTATCAAGTGCTTCAAGTTGATGAACACTGAGTTGATGAGTTTGGAAAACTCTTATTAGATTTTGATGATGAACAAACATTATTAAAATATTAAATTACAAAATTATTAATTTGATCTTAATTCATATTTGCTTAATTAATAATTTTGTTGTGCAGATTTTACCTTGGGCCGGAAAACAAAGATGTTGCTAGCCCAAAATTAAAAATCAGCATTGCTATATGAGGCTGAATTATTAAATGGGCCAGAATAAACATTATTGTTGCAAGCCCAAACAAATGCTTTCTTATGTGCTCTATGCTTGATCTGAAATCAATTGTATCAGGAAAGCAAATGTTAATCAAATGGGCAAGATTTAATGATTATTGCAACTAAGCCCAATTCTCTTTGAAAAGAAAGTTCCTCATGCTTTGACCGAACCCAAGAAGCAAAGAAAAATGGTTCAATGCTTCCAACGGATTCTATTCCTCACTTTGGATGGAATTCAAATTTAATTTAATGCATTAGAAACATAAGAATGAGAGAGAAGATTGATTTGATGGCTATTATGACTATGCACGCCACTCTAAGGGAAGTAAAAGTAAGCTATTCTCAAATTAATGTGTTTAACCACTCTACATTGCTTTTCTTCAGATTCTTTAATTCTCTCTCATCTCTTTCCTCTTCTTTCTTCGGTCCTTGTCCAGGAAACAATGGAAGAAATGTTCTTCAACCAAGAAAAGGAAGAGGCTGCATGCATCAAGACCATCAAGCTAATGATGGCAAGAAAACACATTAAAATAAAAATGAGCTGTGGCTGAGATTTTCACCAAATGTGGTTAGATTTGGTGAGGTAATCTTGAGCCTTTCATGCTCAAAAAGGGACGTTGAAGATTCGGCCAAGAGAAGAGATTCTTGAAGCATGACTTGTCTTTGATTCTGCTCAACCACCACAGGGAGTAGCTAGAGTGGCGAAGTGATGGTTGAAGGCAGAGATTGAAGCAGATGAAGTCATTATCATCATGAGGCATCAAGGGCCAGAAATCCATCTTGGAGAGCAAGCCAAGGATGGAGAGCTCGGATTGATGAAGGGTGATGATCAAGAAAGGACTAGAGGTAATTGCATGTTGGTTAATGCATGGTTATCTCTTCTCTCTCTGTGTGGCCGAACCGGTTCTGTGTTTGTTGAAGGAGGAAGAAGTTGGTTCGGTTTTGGCTTCAAGTGTGGAGGCTTTCCTCTTCTTTAAAAAGGGGAAACAACCACTGTTTGAAGCAAGGAGTAAGATTTGAGAGTGCAAGGCACAGAGTTCTCAGAGCTACCTGAGCTAACAGATTTCTCTTCTCCTTCAATGTTCTCTGTTTTGTAATTTTTCTGTTTAATTTTGTCATGTCTTGAGTCTCATGAAAAAAAAGGCAAACAAGTGAGGTTTGTATGAAAAAGCCATAGAGCGGAAAAAGGCAGAGAGTGCAAAATTAAAAGAAAAAGCCATAGATGTCTTAGAGGTCCTTTGTTCATCTATGTTGTGTATCATGATTCTGTGGGAATCCCCTTGTAAGTTGGCTTAGCACTTTACAAGTTTTAATCAGATTGATTATAGTGAAATTCCATCATGTTTGTGATGGAGACTGGATGTAGGCTGCACTGCACTTAGCAGCCGAACCAGGATATATCTGGGTGCAATCTTCTTCTCCTTTCTACTCCATTTCTGTTTTCAAATACACAGGAGCAAAAACCAGAACTATCTCGTGCCAAGTGACGAGACAAAAAGAAAAAGTCTCGTGACAAGGGACGAGACAAAACAAAGTTGCTGGTGTCCAGTGACGAGCAAAAACAGAAAAGTCTTCTCTGAAGGTCAGCAAGTGTTTCAAGCGAAAAGGGGGCTAAGATTCAACCCCCCTTCTCTTAGCCACTGAAACCATCAATTGGTATCAGAGCTTGGTCTCAAAGAGATCAAGCTTTGCAGCTTGGAGTAAAGATCCTCATGGCAGAAAACAGTGGCGCAAGTGTGTTGTTATACAATCTGGCTGAAGGTCAATCAAGCAACAGACCTCCCCTCTTCAATGGGAAAAATTATACCTATTGGAAGAAGAGGATGAAGATATTTGTACAAGCCGTGGATTACAGACTTTGGAAGATCATCTTGGAAGGTCCTAAATTTCCAACTACCACAAATGCTCAAGGAGTAATCTCTCTTAAACCAGAAGCAAGCTGGACCGAGGAAGATAGGAAGACGGTGGAGTTAAATGCCAAGGCAACCAATCTGCTCAACTGTGCCATCAGCTTTGAGGAGTACCGACGAGTATCACGATGCACAACAGCAAAGAAAATCTGGGACAAGTTACAAATCACTCATGAAGGAACTACCATTGTAAAGAAAACTCGGACAGACATGTTAAACAGGGAATATGAGATGTTTGCAATGAAGGAAGGAGAGTCCATTGATGAACTGTTCGAACGGTTCAATATCATCACTGTTGGCTTAGATGCTCTTGGAATCACACATTCAGAATCTGTGCTAGTGAGAAGAGTGTTGAGATGTCTCACAAAAGAGTGGGAAACAAAAGCTCTAATTATTTCTGAGAGTAGTAACTTAGATTCCATGACACTTGATGATTTGAGAGAAAATCTTCTTGCTTTTGAAAACTCCTATTTGAAAAAAGATTCAAAAAAGAAAGGAATTGCTTTTTCTTCTGTGACTAACCCTCTGGATGATGAATCCCGTGATAATTCTTCTGAAAATGAGTTTGTGTTGTTTGCAAAAAAATTCAGGAAAATGGCAAAGCTTAAAGGCAAAGGCAGCAGCTCAAGGAGGATGAAGAAAGACCCTAGCAAAGTAATCTGTTTTAATTGCAAGGAAATGGGGCATTTCAAATCTGATTGTCCCAAGTTGAAGAAGGAAGAAAAGCCGAGAAAAGGAAAGAAGAAAGGACTAATGGCTTCATGGGAAGAGTTGGAAAATGACTCAGATGATGATGATGAAGAATCAGAAACCAAGTCTCAACAATGCCTTATGGCAGATCATGTAAATCAGGTAGTCTTTCATAACCCTGACACTGAAGATCTTCATCTTATGATAGACCACCTTTATGAAAAAATAAGATGCTTTCTGCTGGAAAATCAAGAACTTGAACAACAAATCACCATTCTTCAAGCTGAAAACAGTTTTCTAAAAGAAAAAGTGAGAGAGGCCGAAACTGCTTGTGATCTTGTTGAAGAGAATAAGCAGTTAAGAGCCCAAGTTAGAAGTTGTGAAAGTGACCATTCGGTCCTTGCATATGTGGATTGTTTTAAGCAAAATGAAGAGCTGCTTAAAGAGGTTAAAAGACTTAAAGAAGACTTAGCCAAGTTCACCCAAAGTTCTGAAAATTTGAATCAAATCTTGGCTAGTCAAAAACCTCTTTATGATAAAGCTGGGTTGGGGTTTTATAAATCTGAAAAATCACCTTTTGAAAACATTGCTTCATCTTCAAATAATACAAAGTATCAAGACCCAACTCACTTTAACAAAACAGCAACTCCAAGATTTTGTAGGCTATGCAATCGAAATGGACACTTTCCTATTCAATGTTTCTTTGGTGAAAGAATGATTGGTGATAAAGTTTGTAAAGTTGTTTTTGATTACAATGGCTTAGGACATAGAAGATGGTTTAACATAAAAGGATCCAAAAGGATTTGGATACCTAAGGTCTCTTAAGCATTGTTTTGTAGGTGTGCCTAGCATCCAAAAGAAAGGAGAACATGTGGTATATGGACAGCGGATGTTCTAGGCATATGACCGGAAAGACAACATTCTTCATAAAGCTAGATGAGTATGATGGAGGACTTGTCACTTTTGGTGATGATGCAAAAGGAAAAATAGTGGCTGTTGGGAAAGTTGGTAAAAACTTTTTTTCTTGTATAAATGATGTGCTTCTTGTAAATGGTTTGAAACATAACTTACTTAGTGTTAGTCAATTGTGTGATTTAGGTTTTGATGTTATCTTTAAGAAGTTTGTTTGTTTGGTTGTTTGTGAGAAAACTGGGGATATTTTATTTGAAGCCAAGAGATGCAACAATGTGTATGGATTAACTCTTGAGGATTTAAAGGAACAAAATGTAACATGCTTTACATCTTTTGAATCTGAAAAATGGCTTTGGCATAGAAAGTTGGGACATGCTAGCATGTACCAAATTTCTAAGCTAGTCAAAAAGAATTTGGTTAGAGGATTTCCAAACATCAAGTTTGACAAGGATCTTACTTGTGATGCATGTCAATTGGGCAAGCAAGTAAAATCCTCTTTTAAATCAAAAGATGGAATCTCAACCAAAAGGCCATTAGAAATGTTGCATATTGATCTTTTTGGCCCTACTAGAACTCAAAGTTTAGGAGGTAAACACTATGGTCTTGTAGTGGTAGATGATTACTTTAGATTTAGTTGGGTACTTTTCCTTGCTCATAAGAATGATGCATTTTATGCCTTTTCCACCCTTTGCAAGAAAATTCAAAATGAAAAGGATTTGAAAATTGCCCATTTAAGAAGTGATCATGGAAGAGAATTTGAAAATCAAGATTTTGAAAAATTCTGTGATGACTTAGGGATTTCTCATAATTTCTCATGCCCTAGAACACCCCAACAAAATGGGGTGGTTGAAAGAAGGAATCGAAGCCTTCAAGAAATGACTAGGGCTATGCTATGTGAAAATGAGATTCCTAAATTTTTATGGGCTGAAGTTGTAAACACGGCATGTTATATTTTGAATAGAACAATCATTAGAAAAGGATTAAAGAAAACTGCTTATGAGCTATGGAAAGGAACCCCTCCAAATTTTAAGTACTTTCATGCTTTTGGATGCAAATGTTTTGTGCTTAATAATAAAGAAAATCTTGGAAAGTTTGATCCAAAATCCTATGAAGGAATGTTTGTTGGATATTCCACCACAAGCAAGGCTTATAGAGTTTATCTCAAAGAGCATAGGACAATAGAGGAATCCATACATGTTACCTTTTGTGATACTAACTTAATTCCCAGTACTGTGATAGATAATGATTCAGATGGAGAAGGAGCTGGAACAAGCAAAGAAAATCCCAAATCTGTCCAGAATGAAGAATCTGCCAGTCCAGTTTTGTCTCGTCAGATTGGAGGAGAAACTTCCGTTTTGTCTCCTGAGTAGGCACGAGCAACTGAAACAGTGAGACCACCAGAAGTTCATCAAAGCTCTACACCTGTTCGAAAGCCTAGAGAATGGAAGTCTATGAAGGGTTATCCTCATGACTTCATCATTGGTGATCCCTCTCAAGGAGTAACAACAAGATCATCCATTAAAAGGCCAACCGAACCTAGCAATCTTGCTCTCTTGTCACAAATAGAGCCCAACAATGTCAAACAAGCTCTTGAGGATCCATCATGGGTCAAAGCAATGCAAGAGGAACTTGCTCAATTTGACAAGAATAAGGTTTGGACACTGGTACCTCATCCGGATGGTAAGAAGGTAACGGGTACTAAGTGGGTTTTTAAAAATAAACTTGGTGAGGATGGACAAGTTGTTCGTAACAAGGCTAGATTAGTGGCCCAAGGTTACGATCAAGAAGAGGGTATTGATTTTGATGAGTCTTTTGCTCCGGTAGCTAAAATGGAAGTAATTAGGTTGCTTCTTGCCTATGCTGCCCATAAGGGTTTCAAAATGTTTCAAATGGATGTTAAGTGCGCTTTCCTTAATGGCTTTATTGATAGGGAAGTGTATGTGGCTCAACCCCCCGGTTTTGAACATAAAGAATTTCCAAATCATGTTTTTAAATTAACTAAGGCTCTTTATGGTCTTAGACAAGCTCCAAGAGCTTGGTATGAAAGGTTTAGTGCTTTTTTGTTGGAAAATCATTTTCAAAGGGGAACCACCGACACTACCTTATTCATTAAAACATCTAATGATGATATCCTTCTTGTTCAAGTTTATGTTGATGACATTGTATTTGGTTCGGCCAATGTTTCCTTGTGTGAAGAGTTTGGAAAACTCATGACTAGTGAGTTTGAGATGAGTTTAATGGGAGAGCTTACCTTCTTTCTTGGCCTCCAAATTAAGCAAACTCCTAGTGGTATTTTTATTCATCAAGGAAAGTATGCAAAAGAACTTATCAAAAAGTTTGGCCTAGAAAATTCCAAATCAATGGGCACTCCTATGCATCCCAATACTAAACTTGAAAAGGATGATGATGGCCAAGATGTGGATGAAACAAGGTATAGAGGAATGATAGGTTCACTCATGTACCTTACCTCCTCTAGATCGGATATAGTCCAAAGTGTGGGTGTATGTTCAAGGTTTCAATCACATCCAAAAGAATCCCACCTTACGGCTGTTAAACGCATCATTAGATACATTAAGGGAACTTGTAATTATGGATTATGGTATCCTAAAACTGATGACTTTTGTGCAGTAGGTTTTTGTGATGCAGATTATGCGGGAGATCGAGTGGATAGGAGGAGCACCTCCGGCATGTGTTGCTTCCTTGGAAGCTCACTCAACATGTGGTCAAGCAAGAAACAAGCCACAGTGGCTCTATCCACTGCTGAAGCCGAATATGTTTCCGCATCTGCATGTTGCTCTCAATTAATTTGGTTAAAAACACAATTGGAAGATTACAAATTAAAGATCAATAGTATTCCTTTATTTTGTGATAATATGAGTGCTATAAACATTTCAAAAAATCCTGTTCTGCACTCAAGAACTAAGCACATTGAGATAAAATATCATTTCATTAGAGAACATGTGCAAAAGGGTACTATTGATATTCAATTTGTAAAATCTGAAGACCAAATTGCTGATATTTTTACAAAACCTCTCTGTGAAGACAGATTCTGTACCTTGAGAAAAAGTTTGGTAATGTTTGATTTAAGTTTCATTGAAAATCTGTGAATATGTGACTCTGTTCAGTTTTGCTCGTAGGTTTGGACGAGATGAAAAATAATTGCATAATGGAAGAGCTGTGGTCAAGGGAGAGGCAACGCAGAATTCAAAATTTTATGGGCCCCACTAAAATTCCATGACCCCACCATAACAGTTTTGTTAGTTATCTCTCCATGCAAATAAGAATCTTCTTCCTTGTGTCATCATATCTTCTTGGAAGTGGTTATTGTCAAATCAAATCCCTCTCTCCATCTAATCCCTTGATTTAAGGAGGCAACAACTTTTCAGTTTTAGATTTCAAAAGTTAAAAGGGAAATCATCCTTTTGGGTAATAACCACCACATAATGGTCATTAACCACCCACTAATGATCATTATTTCCATCATATTCTCTCTCCAAGCCTCATTTAATGCGTCACCCACCTTGCTTCTCTCCCACTCAACTCGGTTATCAACCTCACCCTTCATATTTCATTCCTCCATTACCATGAAAAAGAAAACCGTGCCAAGAAAGAGTGAAAGAATTCTTCTTTCTCAAAAACCATCAACGCCTCAAACCCACACTCATATCCACATTCATTCAACCTCATCATCTTCTCTTTCACCACCGTCTAAACAAACAACCACCATGAGAAAAAAGATGATTGCCCACAAAAGTTCAGGCCGAGGCAAGAACAAGAAACCTGTAGTTGAAGAAGAAGAGCAAGAGTCTCATACTTCTCCCACTCCTTCACCTCCACCCTCATCACCGAAGAAGTCTACCCCCGAAAAAAGCTCACAGAAGAATCAGGAGTTTGCACTCAATGACACGACTGAACCTCCAAACTTGGAATCCATGGAATTCAGAGACAAGTATGGCAAGACTCACTCTCATTTTGATCCAAGCAGATTTAACTCCTGTACCTCTTTTGAGTTTCACAAAGAGGTTATGGAAAAGCGTCATTTGTGCACTACCTATCTTGTTAGTCTCGAAAATCTCAAGAGTACCAACATTTCCTCTCTGTTTGAACTCCTCAACTGGAAGCCTCTGCTCCTCATCAAGAAACCAGTCTACCCAGGTCTTGTTCGAGAGTTTTATGCTAATATGCGACTTATTGACGGCACCCTTCATTCCTATGTCAAAAGGGTTCAAATAGCCCTTGATGCTGAGACAATTGGAGCGGCCCTGGGCTTCAAGGATGAAGGACCGCGAGCATATATGGTGGAGAAATGGGATACACAAGTCGGCATTTCTCACAAAACTGTTCTCCAGCACATTTGCAAAAACCTCTCTGGATTGCATGGCACCATTCCAACTCACAAAGCCCTTGGACCAGTCAATTCCCTGCTTCACCGAATCATCACTCACATTCTGACTCTCCAAAGTGGCTCACACAACCGAGTAACATTTTCTGACTGTCTCATATTATTTGCTTTGGTTACCTCTACCCCTATCTCCTTTGGTTATATTATGATTAGGCCCATGTGGGATTCTGTTAGAAGTACCAGAAAGGCTAACCTGCCTTATGGTATGTTTTTAACTGGAATTTTTGAGTACTTTAAAGTTGATTTGTTGAATGAGAAGGTAGAAAACGATGTGTCTACAATCCGAGGAGGAGGAGCAACTAAGGAAACCAAAGGGCGAAAAACTGCTGCATCGGATAGTGACCATGAAGGCAGGCCAGAATCTTCCAAAACAATCAGATCCATCCAACAGATTTTGGGAGAATTTTCAAACATGGCAGACATGATGTTTCGATCTCACAAAGAGGCCCGCAAGCAAGCTTATGAGAGTGAGAAAGCTTGAAAAAATTGCAAAGAAAGGGTCAACCTGATGCTGGAACATCTTAAAAAGGATTTGGGAGATGATAGTGAAGAAGGCGCTGAGGAAGAAAATGTTCATTTTTCTAATGATTAGTTACTGTGTTTATTTTGTTTGATATTGGCTCCATTAGGCTCAATCTTTTTTGTATAAGCATGACTTGATACTCACTGCTCTAGGATAATCTCTAGGATACTATGATATACATTTGCTCCTTTATCTTGAATATTCTGCTATGATAATCATGTTTTGTGCAGGTGCCCCTATGATGACAAAAGGGGGAGGAAATTTAGGTTCCAAAATTGAAATTGGAACGAAACAGGGGCTGGAAAAACAGGGGAACAGGGGTTGAAATTTTCAATTTTGAAAATTCATGATCACCCTTGTTCAAAGAATGCATGTTGTTATTGCATTGGTTTTACTATGGTCATTACTGTTTGAACTGCATTTAGTTTTTGGTTTATCATGATTAGTTTATTTGGCATTTGGTTTATAATAATGTTTGATTTATTTTAATGCCTGGCTGTTGACTCATCATTGATAAAATTGTTGGTTTGAAAATTTATTTTTGGCAGTTCCTTTAATATGTGTAAAATATCAAAACTGCCTTGTTTTGTTCTTCAAATATTTTTCATCATGTTGTTTTGCTCTGATATCCTAAACAGGAAAATGTTTAAAAAATATTTGGATACTTTTTGTAGATTGAGCAGTAAATCAGTTATGATATCAAATGAGTTTTGATTATCAATTAAAACTGCTCATAAATCAAGCATTTAGCATCATAAAATTTGCTAAATAACATTGTTACTTGAAGCTTGATTTTAAATGTTACAGGTTAGTGCTTCCCTTGGTAAAATAAGCATACATCAAGGGGGAGCTATGTGACATTTAGAAAGGGGGAGAAATTCAAATTCAAAGGGAGTATTCTTTACTCAATCTCAAAATTTCTTTCCATTTCAATTTTAATAATGTTTGTCATCAAGGGGGAGATTGATGAGTTTGGAAAACTCTTATTAGATTTTGATGATGAACAAACATTATTAAAATATTAAATTACAAAATTATTAATTTGATCTTAATTCATATTTGCTTAATTAATAATTTTGTTGTGCAGATTTTACCTTGGGCCGGAAAACAAAGATGTTGCTAGCCCAAAATTAAAAATCAGCATTGCTATATGAGGCTGAATTATTAAATGGGCCAGAATAAACATTATTGTTGCAAGCCCAAACAAATGCTTTCTTATGTGCTCTATGCTTGATCCGAAATCAATTGTATCAGGAAAGCAAATGTTAATCAAATGGGCAAGATTTAATGATTATTGCAACTAAGCCCAATTCTCTTTGAAAAGAAAGTTCCTCATGCTTTGACCGAACCCAAGAAGCAAAGAAAAATGGTTCAATGCTTCCAACGGATTCCATTCCTCACTTTGGATGGAATTCAAATTTAATTTAATGCATTGGAAACATAAGAATGAGAGAGAAGATTGATTTGATGGCTATTATGACTATGCACGCCACTCTAAGGGAAGTAAAAGCAAGCTATTCTCAAATTAATGTGTTTAACCACTCTACATTGCTTTTCTTCAGATTCTTTAATTCTCTCTCATCTCTTTCCTCTTCTTTCTTCGGTCCTTGTCCAGGAAACAATGGAAGAAATGTTCTTCAACCAAGAAAAGGAAGAGGCTGCATGCATCAAGACCATCAAGCTAATGATGGCAAGAAAACACATTAAAATAAAAATGAGATGTGGTTGAGATTTTCACCAAATGTGGTTAGATTTGGTGAGGTAATCTTGAGCCTTTCATGCTCAAAAAGGGACGTTGAAGATTCGGCCAAGAGAAGAGATTCTTGAAGCATGGCTTGTCTTTGATTCTGCTCAACCACCACAGGGAGTAGCTAGAGTGGCGAAGTGATGGTTGAAGGCAGAGATTGAAGCAGATGAAGTCATTATCATCATGAGGCATCAAGGGCCAGAAATCCATCTTGGAGAGCAAGCCAAGGATGGAGAGCCCGGATTGATGAAGGGTGATGATCAAGAAAGGACTAGAGGTAATTGCATGTTGGTTAATGCATGGTTATCTCTTCTCTCTCTGTGTGGCCGAACCGGTTCTGTGTTTGTTGAAGGAGGAAGAAGTTGGTTCGGTTTTGGCTTCAAGTGTGGAGGCTTTCCTCTTCTTTAAAAAGGGGAAACAACCACTGTTTGAAGCAAGGAGTAAGATTTGAGAGTGCAAGGCACAGAGTTCTCAGAGCTACCTGAGCTAACAGATTTCTCTTCTCCTTCAATGTTCTCTGTTTTGTAATTTTTCTGTTTAATTTTGTCATGTCTTGAGTCTCATGGAAAAAAAGGCAAACAAGTGAGGTTTGTATGAAAAAGCCATAGAGCGGAAAAAGGCAGAGAGTGCAAAATTAAAAGAAAAAGCCATAGATGTCTTAGAGGTCCTTTGTTCATCTATGTTGTGTATCATGATTCTGTGGGAATCCCCTTGTAAGTTGGCTTAGCACTTTACAAGTTTTAATCAGATTGATTATAGTGAAATTCCATCATGTTTGTGATGGAGACTGGATGTAGGCTGCACTGCACTTAGCAGCCGAACAAGGATATATCTGGGTGCAATCTTCTTCTCTTTTCTACTCCATTTCTGTTTTCAAATACACAGGAGCAAAAACCAGAACTATCTCGTGCCAAGTGACGAGACAAAAAGGAAAAGTCTCGTGGCAAGGGACAAGACAAAACAAAGTTGCTCGTGTCCAGTGACGAGCAAAAACAGAAAAGTCTTCTCTGAAGGTCAGCAAGTGTTTCAAGCGAAAAGGGGGCTAAGATTCAACCCCCCCTTCTCTTAGCCACTGAAACCATCATAAGTGTACCTGCATGAAACTCATCAAAATCCATCCTTCTATATTGCAATGCATTAAGCTATAACCCAAATTCATTTTAATCAGCGAGCACTATTGGTGCAAATGCTATTTATATAATGTATGGAAGTATTGGTACAGTTAAATCATAGAACTTACTGATCCAAAAAAGTCAATAATGTGTGACTCCAGAGCAATTGTTGCATTTTTCATCGAGGCCTGACCATGTCAAATTTGTGAGATGGCAAACACAATCATCTTAACCAAGTATATAAAAAGAATTTGAAACAAAACTAAAAGCTTTGATGTTTTCTAGGCTAATGGTTCCATTTTTGTTTGGCTCCAAAAGTGTAAACTCCTCCTTTAAATAAAGGAGTTCGTCTACAGTTAATGTCTTAGAGACTTAGACAGTGCCTGTGTTGGTGCCCATCAAAATAATATTCTGCTTAGTTATTGAGAAGCTTAATGTATAGTGGGATCATTTAAAAGCAGAAAGAACAATAAATAACAAAGAAAAGCAGTACCTAAAAATACAATGCTTCAGCCACCTTTAATATTGGCAGCCGGTGTCCTATCTGGTGCATCTGGCAGCTGTTTTTCATTACATTCAAGTTCAGAGTCAGTCATGAGCAGCATGAAAGAAAAAGGATACCGCTTCGCTGTTGCACAATATCTTTAAGTGTGCTTTCTTCTTTTTTCAATTTTGAAAGCTCAGCCTCATCCTTAGCCAGAGCTGATTTAGTTTTTTCAATTTATTCCCTCCAAAGCTTGACACCATCTCTGAAGAAGGGCAAAGTGTGCAAGGTTAGGACTAGGACTTTCTACCGGTCGAAAATACACATTCTCTATCTTCTCTGTCAGTTACTGCTTCCATCACCAGTGAATTCCTCCTACTTTTTCACTGGTGATATGTCTAGGTATTTTGAACCACAAATTGATTTGTGTATACTCCACAACTGCCTCAATCACAGAGGGAAAGAGAGAAAGAGAGAGATAAAAGAAATCAAGTAATGATCTGATTTTTAAAATATGCATTTAAACGTTACACAAGTACACAACTAACCTCAAATGGATAACTCTGCAGAATGCCGATTGATAGGTAAATGGACACAGTTTTACGGATCCAACAGCGGCGGTGGCATCCATCACCGCCGTCGCCTCATTTCTCTTCTCTTCTCTATCGATCTGGCATCCTTCTCTGTGACCGTCCCTGTCGTCGCCACCCTCTTCTCCTTCTCCCATCGTTCTTTGTTTCTTCACCGTTGTTTTCTTCTTCTCTTCTCTGCGACATCGAAAGAGGAAGTCTTTCCCTCATATGGTGCCAACTACTCCCCCTTTCAAAACTTGCAGCGCGCTCTCTCATGTCTTCTCTTCTTGTTAACAATAAAAATGCAGCTGCAAGTCCTGGAATAAAACCATTTTCAATTTGAATTTGAATCAAAATCCCGTCCAATTACTTGTTTATTTGAGAACTGCCAGGAGCCCAACTTTAAGAGCAAACACTCTATTTCAGTCTTAGAATTTTTGTTGAGTCTTTGATTTATTCTTGAATTTCCAACTGCAATAAATTAGACATACTGTTTTTGACTATACACATGCATATTTGTGTCATTATAATAATTTTTAGCATCAACTATATTTTTAAAGCAAACAAATAAAAAACAAAAATAATGAACACCAAAAAGGAAACATTATTAATTAGATGGCATCCTAAACAAAATGATGTAACTATAGCAGCATTTCTCACACAATTCATATATAAACTCCATATGTCCACACCATGAAATGATTTAAAATTGAGGCTGATAATTCAATCATTTCCATTTAGAGATAGAAAAGAATAGCATATTTCCAAGTGAACTTCTCTAGTACTGATTATATAAAAGGTTCACAATTTAATTTAGTATTGAAAGAAAGATCTTTAGTTGTAGTTGAGAAAGAAAGAATATGAAGTTTATCTCCTAAAGCAGCAAAATGAAAATCATTATGGTCACTTCCAAAATCTTCAATGGCAGTAGCGAATGCCACGTCCCTTTCATATATGCCTCCTAATCCTTTTCTAAAAACTTAAAAAAATATCAATATTTAATCAGAGAATAAATTTATAAAATATCAATAAATTTGATAATTTGGAGTTTGGACACTAATTATTACTTCATTTATTCATTTTTTATAACTTTGCATTAAGAATCTTAGAATCACTAATGAAGAGATACAATTAGAATAATTTTCGATACTTTTATAAATTAAAAGCATAATGATACTTCAACAATAAATTAAAAGCATAATTCTTTCTCATGACCTGTGAAGAGTATAATTAGACTATCAATTTGCAGACCAAGCATATACATAGAGAAAATGACCAATATCCCATGGAAAACGAAGCCATTCCAATTTCATTATACATGCATATTAAGGAGAAGCTACCAGAAATACATCTTCCGTGGTAGTGGCAATATTAAGTCTTTGTGGAATTCACTGAGAATAATTTCAGCAGCTTGATCAGCATCATTTGGATTTTCAATAGCCACTGCCTTAAGTGTTCTGATATGAACAAAAATTCTTTAAAATAATGGGCCAGAGTGTTCATTTTGGAATCTTGAAAGAGACATACTTACATGTTGGTCGCATCCACAGATTAATGCACACAAAAATACTTAGGAATATGGCAATCATAGGCTAAGAGAACTCTTTCAAGCTTGTTTTCATGTAAATGGAAACAACCAATGTTAGTTTCTGAAAATTTGGAAGGGAACCAATGACAGTGTTAAACAACTAATATCAGAAATTGTTCAGGTGAAATTAGTAGTCTTTTGTAAGGATTTTGAGGTAAAAATCTCAACATATAAAGCTATTCATTTATCTAAAAACATGCAGTTACTGTCTGTTTAACATGCATATAGAATGTCCATCAATTAATAATATTTTTTTTCTAATTAGTTAATTATTTAATTATTTGAATGTAAATTCAATTCACAATTGAAAATTTGCAGCTAGAATACAGTATAAATAACACCAGATCACAGAGTAGCAATTATTATACTTAAAATCCAACAATAGATTACCATAATTCAATTATATTTTCAAATTTTAAAGGTAAAGAGCAATACATGGGGAATATATCTTGCAAGCAAGCTCCTAACCACCGAATTGAAACCCATTATCAACGAAAATTATCTATAAAGTTTATTTAAAAAAAAAGTGGGTTAAACATAATGAAGAGGAGAATCATTTTAATAAGTGGTCAAAACCGTAATGATTGCAAGATTACAGTACACAATTTATTCAAATCATCAATGTGCAAAATTCACTCATAAATTCAAAAAAATCTCTTCCTCGCAAAAAACGACCATGAAAATAAAAAAATGTAGAACCCAGAATAAAAAGAGCATATTTTAAATAATTTTTGTCTATTAATTTTTTTAAAATATAATTTTTTTTAACTAGGTGATTGTATCTTCTCCCCTATAAATTTTTGTCTTTAGATATTTTCATAGTTAATTAGAAAGATATTTTATTAATATAAGATAACATATGATATCTTTTTAAGTTCAATTAGAAGATATAATATTAAATTTAAAATATGATTTAATTATTTTTTGATGATATGATATTAAAAATTGACACATTTAACTTTAGTTGATATCAACTAAAAAGAGTAATTTTTATCTTAGAGATTTTTTTAAAAAAATTAAAATAAAAAGATAACATAATTATTTTGAACCAAAACATCCAGGCAAAATCAAAACGAACATAAATTGTCATATTTCAATCTTTTTCTTTTTTTCAATCAGTAGATACTTTCATCCAATATATAAACTCTACTACCGTATTATTAAACCACTTACTTCAATAATCTTCTTATTTCTTTAATTATTTGTCTCTTTCTTTTTTAATCTTGAATATGGTTTCAACAAATTTGCCTTTGGGTGCAAGCAAGAAGTTCAAACCTACAGATGAAGAACTCATTCAAGATTTTCTCCATAACAAAATCAATGAGAGGCCTCTACCAAACTATGGAACCATTCTTGAAGGTGAATTGTTTGGTACGGAGAAGAATTTATGGAAAATTTGGGAAGAAAACATTGAAAATTCTTATGACGGGAAGGACCTCTATTTCTTAACTACTCTGAAGAGGAAGTTCTCGACTAACAACTGGAGGATGGTTCGCACCATCGAGTTGGGTTCTTGGGAAGCTAAAGACATCAGAAAAGAGATTATGCCGAATAAAACTAACCAGCGCATTGGAATGAGAAAACGATATCGCTTTGAGAAGAGTGGTACTAGCCATGATGGTGGATGGATCTTGCATCAATATAGCATTGATTCTTCTTTGTTACCAAATCCTTCCAATGTAAGTATCATAATTTTGTGCTTATTCTTTAACAAGAGATTTCAAATTTGAATCAAAAGAACCAGTATAAACTAAATTCTTGTTGGACTGTATTCGTTAACGTTTCGATGATGAATAAAGGTTCAATTGCTGATGGACATAGAGTTGTAAAAGTGTTCTGTCTAAAAATAAAAAAAATTCGTCTTTATTTTATTTTATTCTTCTCATTATTTCTGTTTCTATTTAAGAAACAAAATCAAAACACAACCTAGGTGACGGCTACATTATGCTTAGTTTCTCAATGACACAACCTTGGATAATTTTTTTTGGGTTGATATATATATAATGACCGCTACATTATTTCTGTCTTGCTCCAATTCAAATTAAACAAAGATGAATGTATTTATATATTTTCCTTGCAGATGAATAATTATGTTTTATGCAGATTTAGAAAGAATAACATTAAACCTAGTCAAAAAAGAAGGAAATCTGTGGCTCCTAAAACTATGGCCACTGTAATATCGGTAAGTATTGATTTGATTGATGTGTTTAGTTTTTTCTAACTATAACAAAAAAGTTCAATTTTGATTTTAAACTTACTAAATTAATAGTAGTTTATAGCTTATTGAGTTGTGTTTATGTGTCTTCAAGTTTCAATTTAACGTCTCATACACACTCTTTCTTTTCAATAATAATAGTGGTGCCTTTGAATACGCTGAAGAGTTGTTGAAATAACAAATTTAGGAATTACATTTTTATTTATTTGAACACAATATTTCTAATTAGTTTGAGGATTACAAAATGTATATGATTTTATTCTAACTCTTTTTATAATTTGAAAATACTGCTTCTATTAAAAAGTCTGTTTGAAATTTATTATATATAAAGTAAGTGTTTTTTTAACATTTTGGTTTTGATTATTTAAATTCATATTTGCGTATATTACTATCTACATATTTATAATTAATGGCTCTTTTATTTAGATGGAGCAAAGATGTTTTAATTTATAATTACAGTTTCTCTTGTTTGCAAGATTAAATAAATAAAAGATTTTGATTTTGAAAGAATATAGACGAATAAAATAGTTCGAGTAATTAAATAAAATAATTAAATATTCAGTAATTGATTTAAGAACTACAGCTTATTTTCTGGTAGACCATACTTATTTACTTTAATCTAAAAACCAACTTGATTTGCATATATATTGGGCGAAAGTCAAATAATAATTATTCTTTAACAAAAAGAAAAAAATTTCCCGTTTTACAACAAATGTCACATTCTTCATAGTATTCGTATTGTAAGCATTATTCTGTATTTTTTTTCTTCTTCCAATTAAAATTGTGTATGAAAATGATTAAATTTTTAGATTAAAGTAAATCTGAATTTATGATGTTAGTTTGGATATTTAATTTAACTTGGTTTCCTACCTTATTTTCTATAACCATATACTAGTTACATATCTAAATCACACAAATGGTGAACGTGCAGTTTTTGTTTTATGTTTTTTTTCATTATTATTATTATTATTATTATTATTATTATTATTATTATTTATTATGCATCTATATTTTTAATAGAATCTATAGGTCAAGTTCTTGATATTATTATTGTGTTCTTGATATTAGAATGTCAATGATTATGTTGAGATAGTAGAATTTGTTAAACAATCAGAGAATGGAGATGAAACGATAGAGATTCAAAATGAATCAACAAACATCAGGCAATAATGGAGATGAAAAGATTGATGAGATTCGAAGAGAACTAACAAATCAATTAGAGAATAATAATGGAGATGAAAAGATTGATGAGATTCAGAGAGAATTAACAAATCAATTAGAGAATAATAAGGATGAAATAAAGGCTGAGGCGTTGGTTACTACTATTGGAATTGAGGCAAACTGTGACGAAATGGAAGATGGTAATGATGATGAAGATCACAATAATATGACATTGCCAGAGTTTTTTGCAATGCAATTGATAGAAGTTAACAAAGACTGGTTCATCCCAAACGATGATGTCCCCTAATTCCAAATAAATTTCACAATGACACGTTAAAGAGGTTTAAAAAAGTTTTGTGATCAACTATATCTAATTTTTGTTTTTCTTTTTTATTTATTTTTAGTTTTTTAAATATATTCGGGATCGATTTTGTACAGACTTTTGTTTTGGTCTGATAGATTTATGTATTAATTTTTTAGTGAATTAAGAATTACTTATTAATGTAGTTAATTTGTTTAACTTTGTTCTAGATAAACTGAGGGTGCTTTTTCTGCAATTTAACATTTATTTGAAAGATATAGTATATGCATCATGCCTGTTAATTAATGGGGTTTATTCTTGGGCTACTCAAAAAAAAAAATCAAGAATGACTTTTTATGTTTGAACCTTGAAAAATTGATTGCTTAAATAAAACTAGTGTAAAACCCAGGTTACGCCTGGGTCAAACACTATTCCATTATAAAATTTATTGATATCTATTTATTGGTATTAATAATTACTATTTTTAATTTAAAAAGGTCTTTATATATAAAAAATTATTATACAGTGTATAAAATTTTTTTATTCTATATTCTTAGAGAACAAAATAATTTTATAATATTTTTAGTTCATATTAAAAAAATTTATTTAAATATAAAAACTATTATGTTTGTGTTTAAATATGTTACTGTTGTACCATTCAAAAAAAATACAATTTTAATAAAATTAGTTTATATTCTAATCACACAAACAATAAATACTAACTAAATGATATTTATTTATATTATTAGTCTTTAATGTATAATTTGTGCTACTCGTAAATCATATATTTAATTTATTTTATTATATTTATGTATAATTTTTTTATAAAAAGATTGATATATTTATTGAAAAAATTAATTTACTTAGTGTTACGGTGGGTAACCGGAGATTAATAAGATGGATGACGTTTGATGGCCCAAGTGTATGAAGGAGGAGAACTCCGGGTGTGTCTGCAACTCGGGAGGCTCCGTCCGACTTGCTCGCGTGCAGGAATGGGGGGTGGTACCTGCAAAGACACTCCGATGCCTAAGTTAGCAAGGGTGTGAGCAGGTCTAGAGAGTATTGGGCTTAGGATTACCTGATTGGTGTCAGTGTACTTATAGTGGTGAGCCAATAACCACCGTTGGTGTAGTGCCGTATCTTTAGGGTGTTAACCGTCCTATTATCTTGGGGAGGTTAAGATATGGCTTTATGAAGTGGTTAGAGAGATTTTCGGGGCGGTTACTCATTTGAATGAGTGTGTATCTGCCAGCTAATCTCATAACCGACTTCTTCATACTAAGTCGTCGTGGTTGACACCGACTTCTTGAGTGGAGGTCGGTGCTTTGCTAGGCTTAATCTATCGGATCAGGCCTTTTGGTTGGACCTGGGCCCTTAGCATTGGGCCAGGGTATGAACAGTGCCCCTACTTGAGCCCAAGATCTCTTTTGAGGCTTGGGTTCAAGTATTCAACTCGGGTTCGTAGCCGACTTTCACGGGTTTTGAAACCGACGTGATTTTCGCGACCTTTTGTTTCTGACAGTTACGTCAATTCAAGCGTCGTGTCCGTTGGGGAAGCGTTTAGGGATTGAGGGCATTGGTAACGGTGCAATCACATTAATGACTGCCTCGTTTTTACCATTATGCCCCTTAGTGTGTTTATAAACGTTTTCCCTCTCTTCCATTTTTCCGTTTCTGCAATCTTTCAAACTTCCCTGTTTCTTGTTCGTGCTGTGTTCTTGTGCTCGAAAGATTTCTGCTCTCTCCAACCTTCATTTTTCGGATAAAGGTCAGTTTTATTTCTTTCGTATCATGCTTTATGTTTGCATGATTTGCCTTGTGGGAGGGTAGGTTGGTCTGTAGATTACGGCTTTGCGTCCCTTTCTCTAGGGATTGATTTTCTTTTTCTTTTTCTTTTTGTAGGTTTCTGTCATCTTTTTATAAAAAATGGCTTCTGTAGACGTTCTTTCTTAGTGGGTAGATGATACGGTCCTTGGGGAGGAACCCCTGGTCGATGCTGAGTTTATCACTCATCTTCGTACTCATTACCGGCTCTGTACTTCGGAGGAGGACGAGCCAAAATATGAATTGATCACCCCGGGTCCTGAAGACCGGGTCTGTTTTGGGAGGGTTAATGAGGCAGTCCCTCATTTTTTCTTCATGTATGAATGTATGATCACCCGCTTGGGTGTTTTCCTTCCTTTCTCGGATTTTGAGATATCCGTTTTGCACCACTGTAAAGTTGCCCCTACTCAACTTCACCCCAATTCTTGGGGTTTTTTGAAGATCTACCAGTTTATTAGCCATGCTCTGGACTTTCCGACCTCTTTGAGGATTTTCTTCTTCCTTTTCCATATGACCAAGCCCTTTAGTGGGCTAAACAACAAACAGCAGTGGGTATCCTTTCGAGCCATACAAGGTCGGAGGATTTTTACCCTTTTTGACGAATCTTTTCATGACTTCAAAAACTATTTTTTCAAAGTTCAAGCCGTAGAGGGTCACCATCCCTTTTTCCTGGATGAGCATTCCTCCCCTCGCTTTCCCCTTTATTGGTTGCCGGCCTCCCCTTGTGAAAAGTATGGTCCAGATGACCTGGACGAGGTGGAGGCGGCTATTGTGGGGTTTTTCCGAGAAGCGTGGGGGAGGTCCCCATACTTGGATACCAGAAAAATCCTTCAAGGAACGCCGACCTTTGTTCAAACTCAATTAGGTAGTGCATGCATTCTTGATTTCCGAGTTGTTTCTACCGACTTTGAACATTACCGACTTGAACATTACCGACTTATGACTGTTGGTCGTTTTTCTTGTAGATATGGCAAAGAAGAATGCTCAGGAGGCTTACCAAAGGGTCCAGGAGGCTAAGGCGAAGTCCCGGGCTAGATCGGGAGGTGCCAGGGCGATCACCTCTCCTCCTCCTCTTCCTCCTCCTCCTACAAATACTGGGACTCCCTCTCAACCTATTGTTATTTCTTCCTCAAGTTTGTCTCGACCACCCCTTCTGCCCAAATTCTCCGAGCCAGAGAAGAAGAAACGCAAGACTTCAGAGTCTGGCCCTTCTTCTTTTGATGGTGGGGTTAAGGCGGATGCTTGGCATTCGTCCGAAAGAACATCTATCCTTTTATAAATATGGATGATGTTTCTGTTCGAAACCACCTCACCACCATGGCCGAGGAGAGTTTTAGGACAGCGGGTGTTTGTGGCAAACTTTTGGACATTTTCGAGAAGACTCCCCTCAGCTCTTTGGGGGCATCCTCGAAGGTTGAGGAGTTGGAGGGGAGGATTCTTCTTTACGAAAAACATGAGAAGGAGTTGAAGGAGGAGAGAGATAAGTTGAAGAAGGAGAGGGATCACCTTAAGGAGGAGGAGGGTAAGCTGCGGGCTCAATGCACTTTGGAGGCGAATTTGAGGAAGACGGCACAAGACAGCTATCACAGTTTATTTCAAGATATTGTGGCCGTGAGGAAGGACTTACTGAATTCTCGGACTGCATACACCGAGTTGGAGGACTCTATTGCCGATGGTGCCGAGGAGTCTTGGAGAATTTTCTTGGAACAAGTCAGAGTTATCGCTCCCGACTTGGATCTTTCTCCTCTACATCCTGACAAGGTAGTTATTGATGGCGTCATCGTGTTTCCTCCTGTCCCCGAGGTTGTCTCTGAGTCAGATTTGAAGACTCGGGGGCAGAGGATTATTAAGTCTCCTCCTCGAGATCCTCCGAGTTCGTCCTCCGTTCCTCCGACTTCCTCTTCAGCTCCTCCTCCTGGTCCTGGTGGTGGTGGTTCCTCTACTCCTTTGAAGAAGTGATTTTTTATTTCTATGGCTATATGGGGGCCCGGCCTGTGGGTCCCCCTTTTTTAAACTCTTTTATTGTTGTTGGTTTGCGTGAACAATTTTTGGCCTTTTAAGGCCGTAAACAAAAGGTTCTGCTCTGTGCCTTTTTTGGATAAGGGCTTTTAAACAAAAGTGAATGCTCCCTCTTTTTTTTTTTGGATAAGGGTTTAAGTTACCTTATGCGTGTATGCTTTTTCTGAGTTCCCCTTAGCTTTTTCTTGAAAACCTTTTCTTTTTGGATTGTTTGTTTTTCGTTGAGGACTTTCGAGGCGTCCTTGAAACTTCTCCTTAGGTTTTCCTATCTCTTTTTGTTATTCCTCATACTCAGCTTTTGTTTTAGCGAGTTCTCATGACTTAGGTTATTTTTGCGATGCGTTTTTCTTCTACTCGGTTTTACACTTCGATCTATGGATCGAAATGTTTCCAAGTTTTCCTACTCGGGATCTCGCTCCGACTTATGAGTCGGGTTGTTTCCCGAGTTTATACGATCGACTCATATAACCTCTTTACACCGACTTGTACCTCGTCGTTTTATCCTGACGACCATCTAGGTCGATTCATGAGATTTTCACGTTTTGTCGAGCTTAAGTCGGCGCGTTTCGTAGAAAGACTTAGAAAAATAAAGGAGGATATTGTAAGAGATATTATAAATGAAAAAGACCTTTATTGATTGGGGAGGTACTTTCTTTTGCTACTAAGGGTTTTGATAGTTTGTTCCCTTAGCCTCTACTATGATGCCTCGTTAAAAACCCTTCTCCAGAAAAAACCCTTTTGGGAAAAAATCATGAAGTTGGGAAAAGAGTACATCAGGGAGTAGAGTTCGCTTTTAACTATAGTACCTTTTTAAATTACAAGCATGCCACGACCTTGGTAGCTCAGTGTCATTCAGATCGGTTATTTTATAATAACATTTCCCTAACACTTCCTTGATTTTGTATGGCCCCTTCCAATTTACGGCAAGCTTTCCTTCTCCTGATTTGTTGACTCCGATGTCGTTCCTGATTAGGACCAAGTCATGTAGGGCAAATGTTCTTCGAATGACTTTCTTGTTGTACCTGGCAGTCATCCTTTGTTTTAATGCCGCTTCTTTTATTTGGGCCCCTTCTCGGACTTCGGGGAGCAAGTCGAGCTCCTCTTTGTGCCCCTGTATGTTTCCGACCTCGTCATGGAGAATTACCCTTGGGCTTTGCTCATTGATTTCTATTGGAATCATGGCTTCCACGCCGTAGACTAGTCGGAAGGGTGTTTCTCCCGTGGCGGATTGGGGAGTTGTCCTATAAGCCCATAGCACCTGAGGGAGCTCTTCCGCCCAAGCTCCCTTTGCTTCCTGTAGCCTCTTCTTGAGTCCTGCCAGTATGACCTTGTTAGCTGCCTCGGCTTGCCCATTGGCTTGTGGGTGTTCAACCGAGGTGAATTGGTGTTTGATTTTGAGACTGGCTACTAGACTTCTGAAGGTAGCGTCGGTAAATTGAGTTCCATTATCTGTGGTGATGGAATAAGGTATTCCATATCTTGTGATGATGTTTTTGTAGAGGAACCTGCGACTTCTTTGAGCGGTGATGGTGGCTAACGGTTCTGCTTCTATCCACTTTGTGAAGTAATCTATTCCCACGATCAAGTATTTGACTTGTCCTGGTGCTTGGGGAAAAGGACCTAACAAGTCCATTCCCCATTTTGCGAAGGGCCAGGGGGAAGTGATACTGATGAGCTCTTCTGGTGGAGCTACGTGGAAATTTGCATGCATCTGGCATGGCTGGCACTTTTTCACAAAGTCTGTGGCATCCTTTTGCAAGGTCGGCCAATAGAATCCTGCTCGGATTACTTTCCTGGCGAGTGACCTTGCTCCTAGATAGTTTCCGCAGATCCCACTATGTACTTCCTCCAACACCTCGGTGGTCCTTGAGGTCGGTACGCACTTTAATAATGGCGTTGATATCCCTCTTCTGTAAAGGACATTTCTCACCAGGGTATAGTGTTGTGCTTCCCTTCGGATCTTTTTGGCTTCTTTTTCCTCTTTAGGGAGGATGTCGAATTTCAGGTATTCGACTAAGGGATTCATCCATCCGAGGTTTAATCCGACTACCTCAAGTGTCTCTTGTTTATCTTCTGTTTTTGCTACCGAGGGTTCTTGAAGGGTTTCTTGAATCAGGCTTCTGTTGTTTCCTCCTGGTTTGGTACTTGCTAATTTGGAGAGGGCGTCCGCTCTACTGTTTAGATCCCGAGTTATGTGTTTGACCTCGGTTTCTGCGAAGCGCCCGAGGTGCTCCAAGATTTTTTCCAAGTACCTTTTCATATTGGGGTCCTTTGCCTGATACTCTCCGCTTATTTGGGAGGTCACCACCTGTGAGTCGCTGTAGATCGCTACCTTTGTGGCACCAACTTCCTCTGCTAGTTTTAACCCGGCAATCAAGGCCTCATATTCTGCCTGATTGTTCGAGGCCGGGAATTCAAATTTTAAGGAGACCTCTATTTGGGTTCCTTTTTCATCTACCAATATTATGCCTACGCCGCTCCCTGTTTTGTTGGAAGATCCGTCTACATAGAGTTCCCATGTAGTCGGTTTTTCTTCTTGTTCTCCTGCATATTCTGCAACGAAGTCGGCGAGGCATTGGGCTTTAATTGCTGTCCGAGTTTCGTATCTCAGATCGAACTCGGAGAGTTCTATCGCCCATTGAACCATTCTCCCTGCAACATCCGTCTTTTGGAGGATTTGCTTCATGGGTTGGTTTGTGCGGACTCTTATTGTGTGAGCCTGGAAGTAAGGTCGCAACCTTCGCGAGGCTATCACTAAGGAGTAGGCAAACTTCTCAAGTTTGTGATACCTTAGTTCGGGGCCTTGTAGTACCTTACTGATGAAATAGACCGGGTGTTGTCCGACTTCGTCTTCTCTGATCAGGGCTGATGAGACAGCCCTGTTTGCTACGGATAGGTATAGAACGAGGTCCTTTCCCGGTATTGGTCGAGTTAAAATGGGAGGTTGGCTTAAGAATTTTTTGAACTCTTGGAACGCCTCCTCGCATTCCGGAGTCCATTCAAATTGGCATCCCTTCCTTAATAAGGAAAACAATGGAAGGGATTTTAGTGCCGATCCAGCCAAAAATCTGGAGAGGGCTGCAAGTCGGCCATTGAGCTGTTGAACCTCTCTCAAGCAAGTCGGGCTTTTCATTTCTAGGATGGCTCTGCATTTATCGGGATTGGCCTCAATCCCCCTCTGTGTTAGCATGAACCCTAGAAATTTCCCTGCCTCGACTGCGAAGGCGCACTTTGCAGGATTTAGTCTCATCCCGTGCAACCTTATAGTGTCAAAGACTTGTGAGAGGTCGGTTAAGAGGTCGACTTCTTCCTTGGTTTTTACTAGCATGTCGTCGACGTATACTTCCATCAGGGTGCCTAGATGAGGAGAAAACACTTTATTCATCAACCTTTGATATGTGGCTCCTGCATTCTTTAATCCGAATGGCATGACCACGTAGCAGTAGTTGGCTCTGGGTGTGATGAACGACGTTTTCTCTTGGTCGGGTTCGTGCATCGGGATTTGGTTATATCCCGAGTAGGCATCCATGAATGATAAGTACTGATACCCCGAGCTGGAATCTACCAGGGTATCAATACTCGGTAGGGGATAAGGGTCCTTAGGACAGGCCTTATTCAAGTCGGTATAGTCGACGCACATTCTCCATTTGCCGTTCTGTTTTTTGACTAACACTACATTGGCTAGCCATGTTGGGTATTTGACCTCTCTGATGAAGCCGGCTTCCAAGAGGGCCTGTACTTGTTCCTCCACTATTAGGGCTCGTTCCGGGCCGAGCTTGCGCCTTCTTTGCTGTACAGGTCGGGATCCTGGGTAAACCGAGAGCTTGTGGGACATGAGCTCGGGATCAATCCCGGGCATGTCGGAGGCTTTCCATGCGAAGAGGTCAGAATTAGCTTTCAGGAGTTCACCCAACCTTTGTTTTAGGGTTTCCCCTAGGTTGGCTCCTATGTGAGTGTTTTTTCCGTCCTCTTCTCCGACTTGTATCTCCTCGGTTTTTCCTCCCGGTTGGGGTCGCAGCTCTTCTCTGGCCCTTGTGCCACCAAGCTCTATGGTGTGGACTTCTTTGCCTTTTCCTCTTAGGTTTAGGCTTTCATTGTAGCATTTTCTTGCCAATTTTTGGTCTCCTCTTACCGTTGCTATTCCCGCTGAAGTCGGAAATTTCATGCAAAGGTGGGGAGTGGATACCACTGCTCCGAGGCGATTAAGGGTAGTCCTGCCGATTAAGGCATTGTAGGCTGACCCTTCATCTATGACTATGAAGTCTATGCTCAGAGTCCTTGATTTTTCCCCTTTTCCAAAAGTGGTGTGAAGGGGTAAGAATCCCAGTGGTTTTATTGGCGTATCCCCCAATCCGTATAGGGTGTCGGGGTAGGCTCTCAACTCTTTTTCATCTAACCCTAGCTTGTCGAAGGCGGGCTTGAAAAGGATGTCCGCCGAGCTTCCTTGGTCTACTAGGGTTCTGTGGAGATGGGCGTTGGCTAGGATCATAGTTATCACCACGGGATCGTCATGCCCGGGGATTATCCCTTGCCCATCTTCTTTTGTGAATGAGATGGTGGGGAAGTCGGGTGTCTCTTCCTCGACTTGGTAGACCCTTTTTAGATGTCTTTTGCGAGAGGATTTAGTGAGACCCCCTCCCGCAAATCCTCCTGAGATCATATGAATATGTCTCTCTGGAGTCTGCGGTGGTGGGTCTCTTCTATCCATGTCATCTCGCTTCCTCTTTCCATGGGTGTCCGACCTTTCCATGAGATATCTATCGAGCCGACCTTCTCTGGCCAGCTTTTCTATCACATTTTTAAGGTCGTAACAGTCGTTGGTGGAGTGACCATATATTTTATGGTACTCGCAGTAATCGCTGCGGCTTCCCCCTTTTTTATTTTTAATAGGTCTTGGGGGTGGCAGCCTTTCAGTATGACAAATCTCTCTGTATACATCCACTATAGAAGTTTTTAGAGGAGTATAAGAGTGATATTTTCTGGGCCTCTCGAGACCGAGTTCTTCCTTCTTCTTGACTTCCCTTTCCCTCTCCTTGGATGAGGGAGGGGGTCCGGGTCGCCAACTCAGGTCTCTTAACTTCGCATTCTCTTCCATATTGATGTACTTTTCCGCCCTTTCTTGTACATCACTTAGAGAAACGGGGTGCCTTTTAGATATGGACTGTGAGAAGGGACCTTCTCTGAGCCCGTTGACTAGCCCCATTATGACTGCCTCTGTGGGCAGGTCTTGGATCTCCAAACATGCTTTATTGAATCTTTCCATGTAGCCTCGCAAAGATTCTCCGACCTCCTGTTTTACTCCCAGGAGGCTCGGTGCATGTTTCACTTTGTCTTTCTGAATTGAGAACCTCATCAAAAACTTCCTTGAGAGGTCCTCAAAACTAGTGATAGATCTCGGGGGAAGGCTATCGAACCACTTCATCGCTGCTTTTGATAAAGTGGTCGGGAAAGCCTTGCATCTCGTAGCGTCGGAGGCATCAGCTAGATACATCCGACTTTTAAAGTTGCTGAGATGGTGCTTTGGATCCGTGGTTTCATCATAGAGGTCCATATCAGGGCTTTTAAAGTTCCTCAGAACTTTTGCCCTCATTATGTCCTCGCTGAAAGGATCTTCTGCACCCGAGATTGGGTCTTCTTGCTCGTCGCGGGAGTTGTGACTCTTGAGGGAGGATTCCGGCTGTAAGAGTTTTCTTTCTAACTCTTTTCGCCGTTCCATCTCCTCTTTGAGGTACCTTTCAGTTTCTTTTTGTTTCTCCCGCTCTTGCTCCAATTGCTCCAGGCGGCTGTGGACCAACCCCATTAGCTCAGTCACGTGAGATGGTCCGCCTTTTTCCGATTCTCGCTCGTCTGAGGGGTTTGCCTTCGGGTTTTTTACCCCGGAGGTGCCCTCTCTCAGTTGATCGTTAACCTCTTGGTGGAGGGTTAAGTCCGCATTGCCTGCGTCCAGATTTTCTTCTTCAGAATCTGTTTCCGCACGGACTTCTTCGTGGGATCTATCCGCCATCAATGGATGATCTCTCGGATCCCCGGCAACGGCGCCAATGTTACGGTGGGTAACCGGAGATTAATAAGATGGATGACGTTTGATGGCCCAAGTGTATGAAGGAGGAGAACTCCGGGTGTGTCTGCAACTCGGGAGGCCCCGTCCGACTTGCTCGCGTGCAGGAATGGGGGGTGGTACCTGCAAAGACACTCCGATGCCTAAGTTAGCAAGGGTGTGAGCAGGTCTAGAGAGTATTGGGCTTAGGAATACCTGATTGGTGTCAGTGTACTTATAGTGGTGAGCCAATAACCACCGTTGGTGTAGTGCCGTATCTTTAGGGTGTTAACCGTCCCATTATCTTGGGGAGGTTAAGATATGGCTTTATGAAGTGGTTAGAGAGATTTTCGGGGCAGTTACTCATTTGAATGAGTGTGTATCTGCCAGCTAATCTCATAACCGACTTCTTCATACTAAGTCGTGGTTGACACCGACTTCTTGAGTGGAGGTCGGTGCTTTGCTAGGCTTAATCATCGGATCAGGCCATTTGGTTGGACCTGGGCCCTTAGCATTGGGCCAGGGTATGAACACTTAGTATATATAGAAAAATTAAATTATTAACCTCTTTTGTTATACTGATATTTAATTTAGTTAATAATTTTTTTTGAAATATTTTAAAATACATTGTAACTAAATTTTAAAAAATAGATAAATTAACTATTATGAAAAGGTAAAATTAACTATTATAAAAGAGGTTAATATTTTAATATTAAATCATTATATTAATTAAAATACAAAACACATAAAAAATACTATTCGTATACTAAACACTTTTGACACCTTTATAAAAATATATAAATAATTAATTAATCACAAATTTAATAACAAAATCTTTGTATAATTGTTAAGAAAATACAAATGTTAAAATAGTATTTATTATAAAAGATATAGATATAGCAAGAATAACAAAACTTAATTACTGAATATGTTATTTTTAGATATTTATTACTAATAAATTCATAAATATATCATATCTTTCATTATAATATTTTTTTACCACCAAAATTTTGAATAAAATAAAAAATATTTAATTTATTATTTTCTATGATAGTAAATAAGATAGTAAATTTTATTTATTTGTTTAATTATTCAGTAGAGGATTTTTATATAATATCTACAGATAGAAAGACAAAAACACTACCTATAAAAATAATAGTAATATAAATCATGGTCATCACATACTCAAATCTTAAAATTTAAAAAATTAAAAACAAAAAATAATTAGATATGAGATCAAATATCATTTTGTCATTATATAAGAAGGATTTTTATTATTAATAAAAAATATTAATTTATAATTACTGAAGCAATGAAAAACAAATAATTTTGATGCGATCTAATCTTCACATGTTTTTTGGATCTCTGCCTATTTGGTAGTTGATAATTTTTATTAACATTTAAATTTTACTTATTATATATATAATTTGTTACAAATTTTTTCGTATTCATAAGTTACAATGATTTCTTAAGTATTTTGTGAGTTAAATGATACTTAATCATTTATTTTATCAACCTAAAGGAGTATTTATTTCTTATTTATTTCTTTTAAAATAAAATCTTAAAATTCTATCTTTTAAAACCAATTTATACTACATTAGACAAACTTTTATAATTTGTACCATCTTAAATAAAATATTTATATTAAAAAAATTATTTGATTAAATGTTGTTTAGATTAAAAAATATTTTAAAAAAAATGTCTATTAAAATTCGTTTCATTGATTTTTTTTTATTTTTTAGATAAATTAGACAATATTATATGCATTAATATGTTACTTAACTATCGTAACTTAGATCCAATGTGAATAATCTTTGTTATTTAGGCATATTCTTGTACATAAGTTAAATATGATTTCAATGTTGTCACTTACACACAAAATTTTAACACTAAATATCCTTAAAATTTGTAATTATAAATTATATTTTTGCAATATTTAAACCATAAAAATAATATCTATTTTTTAAATATATCATTTTATTGTAAAAAATAAATTTAAAAGGAAATACAAAAAAAATATATAAATTATATCCTATTAATAAATTTCACTTCAATGTAATTTTAACTAATATTATTAACACTAATTATATGACAATAAATTTTTTTAATCATAATTAATTTTATAAAATCACATTTATACCAATATGTATTATCTAAAAATATTTTTATATATGAATTATTTATATATAAATTATTGCATAAGGTCATTAACCACTCTGTAAAGCAATTAGAGAATGAAATATTAAATAAGTATAAATACCGAATCAAAAGGAAAAAATTATTTTTAAATAATTAAATTTCTATTTAATTTGTACTTAAAAGTTGAAATAAAAAACATCTTGAAAAATAAAAACAGTCATAAAACTATTTTTTTGATAACTTGCACGATATGATACAACTCTATAAATTTATGTATATTTCTTTTAAGATAAAAAACTCTTTAATTAAATATAATTAATATAGATACCATTTACACAAAATGCTTACTGATGTACTTTTACTGGCAGTTAGCATCAAATGTAGATTTATTATTTTAATTAGCTCCCTTTAGCCAAGATGCCAAATAATCATAGTTCAAATTATTATCTATTCAGTAACTGAGATGAGAAGTAAAGTATAAAAAAAAAAAAACAATAACGGTTAAAAGTAGAAGACAAATACAAATACTCATATCTAAAGACACGATTTTTTATTACATATCTTAACACAAATATATATTTTTAAATTATTTCCACGCTTTTTGTTATAAGTTCAATTTACGAAAACTAAAAGGAAGTTATTAAAATAAGTTCCACAAAATACATCCAACTGACAAATTGATACAAAAAGATAACCTAAACTAAGAGAACAAAAAAAAAAAGACAGTTACATGACTTACATCAATTGTTCTAGAAAAACTATCCATAAACAGATAATCACTTCATCACCGCGACCCTGCAAACAAACAATCACAGATTTGCAACCTCAAAATCATCTAATCACTACAGACCGACCCACCGACCCCCTACCAGCATACATACTTGATGCCCATTTTTTTTCAAATCTGAATCTCTTCCAAGTTCTTTTGTAATGATGAACCTTCTTAAGGATCTCTTTCATTTTTATATCTTGATTTCTAAAAAATACTATTATTTTCTATGCCTTTTACTAATTAAATCCACCATATAATATGTTGTGCCTTTTAATATTTGGTGTATATCATGGAGGATGGAAAGAAAAATAATAGCTTAAAAAAACTACTTTTTCAATTAATTTAGTTAATTAAATTAATACTATAAAAGTAAAAAATATATATAATACTAACCTCTTTTGAAGCAAAAATGGACATCCTCCAAAATCTAAGCTTTTTTTACCAAAAAGTTACATCAAAACGTAACTAGCAAACAAATGAATAAAAACATTAAAGTTAATTTTAATTCACATTATTTTAAGTGTATGTTAAAATCATAAAATAGTAATTAAGTACTAATAAAAGAATTTTTATTGAAGAGTGTAGATAAAAAAAATGATTTGACTTGAGAATAATAAATTCTTCTTCTTTCAACAAAAATGAAACATACAGATGCTAAATAGAAAAATATTCTTAGATTCAATCAATTAGTAAAACAAAATTCTTTCATTTCTTTTTTTTTAATTTTGTTATAACTTAAAAGCTTTAATTCTGAAATTACTTTATTAGGAAAGAGTCTTCTTCTTTTCATATATCAATTCTTCTAGCACAATTATATATTTTAAAGAAAAAAAAGGTTAAAATTGATAAATGGGACATAAATTGTAAAAAATGCTCATTCAGTATTTTGATAGTGGGACATAGATTGTTGAAATTTCTCATTCAGTATTTTTTTTATTGATGCTATGGAGTTACAGAGAATTCTAAGCATTTTTTATATTCCAATTAATACTTTTTTTAGTAAAGGAACAAAATTTAGTTGTACTTGCTGGTATACGATCAGACGAACATATTAATTAGATGGCATCCTAAAAGTTCTTTTATCTTTTAATTGAAAATCTTAAAAGTTCTTTCCCTCCATCAATAAGTAGGACACAACTACAACCCGTTAACCACAATTATTAGGAGGCTAAGGTAACATAACCATATGATGCTATATCTCAAATGAAAAAATAAGTCTTAGATACTACTGGCTAATATAGCAAGCAGTATCAATACCTACCAATTTGATTGGAGACATTGCAAGCTCCCTGCCTCTTCAATGAGGCTACTTTTGCTCTCTAAAATCTCAATGAGATCCTTAAGAACACTAAACTCAAGTGACATGGAATTTGCATCATGGAATCTGCAAATAAAATTCGTAATATAAATATCTCTGTTAGTATCAAACACCAAAATGCAAATATAAAATAGTAAACTAAACTACAAATTGATCTTCCAAGAAACATAAAATCAGTGATCAAACAGCCAATTTATAAGTTTCTTATGCCATTTCAAGTAGTAAACTACAAATTGATCTTCCATCTAGATATAATTAGTATCAAACAGAAGATACAAATTCTGATCCCATGAAAAAAGGCTACAACATACACTAACTAACCCAACAGCAAAGAAAATTATGGTGGCAAATATTCAGTAGAAGGCATTTTTGTTTAAAGGAAAACACATGTTCTATATGGGTTAGTGCAAAAAAATTCTCTTTCACTAACCCAACAGCAAAGAAAATTATGGTGGCAAATATTCAGTAGAAGGCATTTTTGTTTAAAGGAAAACACATGTTCTATATGGGTTAGTGCAAAAAAAATTCTCTTTCATAAATCTATTTTATCTTTCAGTTTTTTAATTTATGAGCAAAAAATTATTCACGCTAAAATAGAATATGATAAATACTTGATCACACTAAAATAAAACAGTAGAAACATCACATAATATTTTTCAGTATCTCTTACAAAATTGAGATGCTGTGAGAAGCTTAATGACAAAGGGAGCACAATTTAAAAAACTGGTGGCAGACTAACTCATGATGTGAGAAGCATCACATATGTTGTACCTTTCACACCATCAACTATTTTTACAAGTCTTTCTTCTAATTATTATAGCTACAAAAACAAAACGTGTCCTAAATTACTAATTAAAAAGATTTTACAATTGTCTTCAAATTGCATTATCCAACAATAATTAGAAGAAAGACTTGTTAAAGGTACAACATATTGCAGCTTAATGCATTGCAATATATTTGGGGTGACTATCAAGTGCTTCAACTTGATCAAGTGCTTCAAGTTGATGAACACTGAGTGTAGCTGCACGAAACTCATCAAAATCCATCCTTCTATATTGCAATGCATTAAGCTCTAACCCAAATTCATTTTAATCAGCGAGCACTATTGGTGCAAATGCTATTTATATATTGTATGGAAGTATTTGTACAGTTAAATCATAGAACTTACTGATCCAAAAAAGTCAATAGTGTGCGACTCCATAGCATTAGTTGCGTTTTTCATCGAGGCCTGACCATGTCAGATTTGTGAGATGGCAAACACAATCATCTCAACCAAGTATATAAAAAGAATTTGAAACAAAACTAACCGCTTTGATGTTTTCTACGCTAATGGTTCCATTTTTGTTTGGCTCCAAAAGTGTAAACTCCTCCTTTAAATAAAGCAGTTCGTCTACAGTTAATGTCTTAGAGACTTAGACAGTGCCTGTGTTGGTGCCCATCAAAATAATATTCTGCTTAGTTATTGAGAAGCCTAATGTATAGTGGGATCATTTAAAAGCAGAAAGAACAATAAATAACAAAGAAAAGCAGTACCTAAAAATGCAATGCTTCAGCCACCTTTAATATTGGCAGCCGGTGTCCTGTCTGGTGCATCTGGCAGCTGTTTTTCATTACATTCAAGTTCAGAGTCAGTCATGAGCAGCATGAAAGAAAAAGGATAACGCTTCGCTGTTGCACAATATCTTTAAGTGTGCTTTCTCCTTTTTTCAATTTTGAAAGCTCAGCCTCATCCTTAGCCAGAGCTGATTTAGCTTTTTCAATTTATTCCCTCCAAAGCTTGACACCATCTCTGAAGAAGGGCAAAGTGTGCAAGGTTAGGACTAGGACTTTCTACAGGTCGAAAATACACATTCTCTATCTTCTCTGTCAGTTACTGCTTCCATCACCAGTGAATTCCTCCTACTTTTTCACTGGTGATATGTCTAGGTATTTTGAACCACAAATTGATTTGTGTATACTCCACAACTGCCTCAATCACAGAGGGAAAGAGAGAAAGAGAGAGATAAAAGAAATCAAGTAATGATCTGATTTTTAAAATATGCATTTAAACGTTACACAACTAACCTCAAATGGATAACTCTGCATAATGCCGATTGATAGGTAAATGGACACAGTTCTACGGATCCAACAGCGGCGGTGGCATCCATCACCACCGTCGCCTCATTTCTCTTCTTTTCTCTATCGATCTGGCATCCTTCTCTGTGACCGTCCCTGTCGTCGCCACCCTCTTCTCCTTCTTCCATCGTTCTTTGTTTCTTCACCATTGTTGTTTTCTTCTTCTCTTCTCTGCGACATCGAAAGAGGAAGTCTTTCCCTCATATGGTGCCAACTACTCCCCCTTTCAAAACATGCAGCGCGCTCTCTCATATCTTCTCTTCTTGTTAACAATAAAAATGCAGCTGCAAGTCCTGGAATAAAACCATTTCCAATTTGAATTTGAATCAAAATCCCGTCCAATTACTAGTTTATTTGAGAACTGCCAGGTTCCTAATTTTAAGAGCAAATACTCTATTTCAGTCTTGAATTTTTGTCGAGTCTTTGATTTATTCTTGAATTTCCAACTGCAATAAATAAAGCATACTGTTTTTGACTATACACATGCATATTTGTGTCATTATAATAATTTTAAGCATCAACTGTATTTTTAAAACAAACAAATAAAAAACAAAAATAATGAACACCAAAAAAGGAAACATTATTAATTAGATGGCATCCTAAACAAAATGATGTAACTATAGCAGCATTTCTCACACAATTCATATATAAACTCCATATGTCCACAGCATGGAATGATTTAAAATTGAGGCTGATAATTAAATCATTTCCATTTAGAGATAGAAAAGAATAGCATATTTCCAACTGAACTTCTCTAGTACTGATTATATCAAAGGTTCACAATTTAATTTAGTATTGAAAGAAAGATCTTTAGTTGTAGTTGAGAAAGAAAGAATATGAAGTTTATCTCCTAAAGCAGCAAAATGAAAATCATTATGGTTACTTCCAAAATCTTCAATGGCAGTAGCGAACGCCACGTCCCTTTCATATATGCCTCCTAATCCTTTCTAAAAACTTAAAAAAATATCAATATTTAATCAGAGAATAAATTTATAAAATATCAATAAATTTGATAATTTGGAGTTTGGACACTAATTAATACTTCATTTATTCATTTTTTTATCACTTTGCATTAAAAATCTTAGAATCACTAATGAAGAGAAACAATTAGAATAATTTTCAATACTTTTATAAATTAAAAGCATAATGATACTTCAACAATAAATTAAAAGCATAATTCTTTCTCATGACCTGTGAAGAGTACAATTAGACTATCAATTTGCAGACCAAGCACATACATAGAGAAAAAGACCAATATCCCATGGAAAACGAAGCCATTCCAATTTCATTATACATGCATATTAAGGAGAAGCTACCAGAAATACCTCTTCCATGGTAGTGGCAATATTAAGTCTCTGTGCAATTCACTGAGAACAATTTCAGCAGCTTGATCAGCATCATTTGGATTTTCAATAGCCACCGCCTTAAGTGTTCTGGTATGAACAAAAATTCTTTAAAATGATGGGCCAGAGTGTTCATTTTGGAATCCTGAAAGAGACATACTTACATGTTGGTCGCATGCACAGATTAATGCACACAAAAATACTTAGGAATTTGGCAATCATAGGCTAAAAGAACTCTTTCAAGCTTGTTTTCATGTAAATGGAAACAACCAATGTTAGTTTCTGAAAATTTGGAAGGGAACCAATCACAGTATTAACCAACTAATATCAGAAATTGTTCAGGTGAAATTAGTAGTCTTTTGTAACGATTTTGAGGTGAAAATCTCAACATATAAAGCTACTCATTTATCTAAAAACATGCAGTTACTGTCTGTTTAACATGCATATAGAATGTCCATCACTTAATAATATTTCCTTTTTTTTAATTAGTTAATTATTTAATTATTTGAATGTATTCAATCCACAATTGAAAATTTGCAGCTAGAATACAGAATAAATAACACCAGATCACAGAGTGGCAATTATTATACTTAAAATCCAACAATAGATTACCATAATTCAATTATATTTTCAAATTTTAAAGGTAAAGAGCAATACCTGGGGGAATATATCTTGCAAGCAAGCTCCTATACACTGAATTGAAACCCATTATCAACGAAAATTATCTATAAAGTTTATTTTTAAAAAAAAAAAGTGGGTTAAACATAATGAAGAGGAGAATCATTTTAATAACGATAATAGAATCATGTGATCATGAAATTACAGATAGAGATACACAAAATACACAAAAAATAAGTGGTCAAAACCCCAATGATTGCAAGATTACAGTACACAATTTATTCAAATCATCAATGTGCAAAATTCACTTATAAATCCTAAAAAAATCTCTTCCTCGCAAAAAACGACCATGCAGATAAAAAATGTAGAACACAGAATAAAAAGAGCATATTTTTCCCATAAATTGAGAAGTTCTTTTATCTTTTAATTGAAAATCTTAAAAGTTCTTTCCCTCCATCAATAAGTAGGACACAACTATAACCTGTTAACCACAATTATTAGGAAGCTAAGGTAACATAACCATATGATGCTAGATCTACAGTTTATAATTTAACTAACCAATAAAGCAAGCAAACAACATAACCATATGCAACGGTCTCAGCAACAAAAACAACAATTGAATTAAAACGAAAAGATAAAATGAAGCAAAACAGCTTAAACAGATCAAAATAAAATTTTAGGTGAATTTCAAAACAGTGCATTATATCCCATCAGCATAAGAAATTAGAAAAAGATATAGATGTACTTCTCTAATGACTTGCCTCTGCTACCTAAACCCAAAACCACACACACAAAACAAACTAAAAGAAGGGAAACAAATGTTTTGAAATAAAAACAGAAGAAGATTAGGGTATATTGTGTTAATTTAAAATCTATTTTAATCTCTTAAAATTAATATCAATTTGTTATTTGACTTTTAATCAAATATTTTAATTTAAAATGTAAGATAATATAATTAATTTTTTTATTCATAAAACTTAAAATATTAAATTCTAAAATCTCAATTATTTAAACTAAATCATATAAAATCATTATTCTTTTATAACTACTAAGCTTTATAATTTATATATAGAAAAATATCCAATAATTATAGAATTAAGTAGAATTTTTATTTTAATTATCAAAATTTGATTTAATTATTTTTAATAAAATAATTTCTGAAAATAAAATCTTTAATAAATAAATAAATTTAGAATCGACTCATAAATAAATAGAGTCTTTACATAATTCGAATTCAATAAATTCAATTTATATAGAAATGTAAATGGAAACGATTTTGAATTCGGGAGATTCAGGAAATTTTTGAGTAGCTTTGGTTTATCAACGTAAATTGTCCTAAAATATATGAGTATTTTTTAAAGTATCTAAGGTTGAATTTTTCAAAAATGACTTGTACTTATCAAAATTAAAAAATCTAATATAATCTCATATATTAATTGATATCCAAAATTAATTCTTACTAATGTTTATTATAATATTTTTAAATCCTAAGTATTTTACCAAACACACTACCACTTATTGTTATTTGTGCTTGTTGAAAGTCATTTTTAATTTAAATTATCAAACATAAAAGATAATTTTATAAAGTAATTTTTATAAGCTACTTTTGAAATGTAAAAATTTTATCAAATTAAGCATAAGTGTTAGTTTTAGTGATTTATTTAGTAAAAAGATTATTTTTATAAAAAAATAAATAATTTTTTTTTGAAAAAAATTATATATTATTTAGAAAATAGAATTAAAATATGCTTTTAAGATTTTAAATTTTTTAAAAAAAATTTATCTAAACATAAAATAATTTTTGTCTATTAATTTTTTTAAAATATAATTTTTTTAACCAGGTGATTGTATCTTTTCCCTTATGAATTTCTGTCTTCATATCTTTTCATAGTTAATTAGAAAGATATTTTATTAATATAAGATAACATATAATATCTTTTAAAGTTCAATTAGAAGATATAATATTAAATTTAAAATATAATTTAATTATTTTTTGATGATATGATATTAAAAATTGACACATTTAACTATAGTTGATGTCAATTAAACAGAGTAATTTTTATCTTAGATTTTTTTTTTTTGAAAAATTAAAATAAAAAGATAACATAATTATTTTGAACCGAAACAAATTCAGGCAAAATCAAATCGAACATAAATTGTCATATTTCAATCTTTTTATTTTTTCAATCAGTCCAATATATAAACTCTACTACCGCATTATTAAACCACTTCAATAATCTTCTTAATTCTTTAATTATTTGTTTCTTTCTTTTTTAATCTTGAATATGACTTCAACAAATTTGCCTTCAGGTGCAAGCAAGAAGTTCAAACCTACAGATGAAGAACTCATTCAAGATTTTCTCCGTAACAAAATCAATGGGAGGCCTCTACCAAACTATGGAACCATTCTTGAAGGTGAATTGTTTGGTACGGAGAAGAATCCATGGGAAATTTGGGAAGAAAACGTTGAAAATTCTTATGACGGGAAGGACCTCTATTTCTTCACTAGTCTGAAGAGGAAGTTCTCGACTAACAGCTTGAGGATGGTTCGCACCATCGGGTTGGGTTGTTGGGAAGGTGAAGACATCGGAAAAGAGATTATGGCCAATAAAACTAACCAGCGCATTGGAATGAGGAAACGATATCGCTTTGAGAAGAGTGGTACTAGCCATGATGGTGGATGGATCTTGCATCAATATAGCATTGATTCTTCTTTGTTATCAAATCCTTCCAATGTAAGTATCATAATTTTGTGTATATTCTTTAACCAGTGTAACAGCCCTAGGAATCCAAGACAAAGCAAAAACTATAATTGAATTAAAACAAGAATATGAGAACTGTAGCAATGACAAAACAGAACGTGCAAATGGATCAAGCCCAAGGAAAAGATCAGACCAGTACCAGGATAATAGAATCAGAACCAGCAACAGCCTCGACGTTGGCTTCCAGCAGCGGCAACGCCTTCACCAGTGACTCCAATTGAGACAAACCCCAACAAACAATAAGGGTATTTTACAGAGCAATAAGGGTTCAGAGATGGTGGTTCTCATAGCTAGGGCTTAACTGACTCACCATTAATGATGGCAGCGATCGGTGGCGGCAGAGGAATGGTCTCTCCTCTGTGCGTCACTCTCTCTCACACGTCTCGTCCTCCTTCTCTGCCACAACATCAACAAAACCTCCTCTCCCCTACTCCGTTCTTCCCAGCTATGGTGGCGGCTCCCCTCAAAGGCGGCAGCGGCGGTGCTCAGCATTGGCGGCGACGACTCCAGCGCGGCGACAAGACACGGACGACGGGCTTGCAGCGAGCGCGATGGGCTCCTGCTCCCTTCCTCACCGTAGCGCTTCCTTCCTCTCTGAACCGTATCGATGGCAGCACAGCAGCCCGACGGTGGCGGCGGCGTGGCGGCGCGATGATTCGGTGGTCGCGCGACGGCTCGGTCTCCCTCTTCTCCCCTGCGACGCAACTCACTTCTCCCTCAGACCTCTCTTCCTCTCCTTTTCTTCCCCGACACAACCCTCTCTTCCTCTCTTCTCCCTCGATAACCCTTTCTCCCTTCTCTGTCTTTCTTTCTTTTCTTTTTTTTTTTTTTCTTTCTTCAAGCTTCCCCTGTTTTCCCCCTTTCTATTTTTTTCCTTTTCTTTCGTTGGGTATGGGGTGGTTAGGTTAGGGTTAATTGTTTTGCGGTGTAAAATTATTAATAAAATAATAAAATAAAGTAATAATGTAAAACTAAATTAAATATAAAGTAAATATTTTTGAAATATCATTTAATTACTAACTTGAAATTTATTTTCGAATAAATATTAATTCAATGAAAATTGATGATAATTAGATTAATTATTTTTTATTTATGAAATAAGGTTAAAAATTTATTTATTAAATTAATGCATATAAAATACTCATTATTTTTCAATTGTAAAAACTCTAAATAGTAAATAAGAGTTTATTAAATTTTTTATATAAAAATATCTAAAATATAGTCTTAAATAAATATAATATATCATAATAATTTATTAATAACTTTCAAAAATTTAGAGGTCTTACCACTAGAGGTTTTGAATTTGAATTAAAAGAACCAGTACAAACTAAATTCTTGTTGGACTGTGTTCAGTAATGTTTCCATGATAGATTAAAGGTTTAATTGCTGATGGACATAGAGTTGTAAAAGTGTTCTGTCTAAAAACAAAAAAAATTCGTCTTTATTTTATTTTAATCTTCTCATTATTTCTGTTTCTATTTAAGAAACAAAATCAAAACACAACCTAAGTGACCACTATATTATGCTTAGTTTCTCAATGACACAACCTTGGATAATTTTTTTTGGGTTGATATATATATAATAAACGCTACATTATTTTTGTCTTGCTCCAATTCCAATTAAACAAAGATTAATGTATTTATATATTTTTCTTGCAGATAAATAATTATGTTTTATGCAGATTTAGAAAGAATAACATTAAACCTCGTCAAAAGAGAAGGAAACCTGTGGCTCCTGAAACTGTGGCTACTATAATACCGGTAAATATTGATTTGATTGATGTCTTTAATTTTATTTTAACTATAACGAAAAAGTTCAATTTTGATTTTATAGCTTATTGAGTTGTGTTTATATGTCTTCAAGTTTCAATTTAACGTCTCATACACACTCTTTCTTTTCAATAATAATAGTGGTGTCTTTGAATACGACCGTTGAAATAACAAATTTAGAAATTACATTTTTATTTATTTGAACACAATATTTCTAATTAGTTTGAGGATTACAAAGTGTATATGATTTGATTCTAATTCTTTTTATAATTTAAAAATACCGCTATTAAAAAGTCTGTTTGAATTTTATTATATATAAAGTAAATTTTTTTAAATTCTTTGGTTTTGATTATTTAAATCCATATTTACGTATCTTACTATCTACAGATTTATAATAAATGGCTCTTTTATTTAAATGGAACAAAGATGTTTTAATTTATAATTACAGCTTCTCTTATTTGCAAGACTAAATAAATAAATAAAAGATTTTGATTTTGAAAGAATATAGGCGAATAAAGTAGTTCGAGTAATTAAATAAAATAATTAAAGATTCAGTAATTGATTTAAGAACTACAACTTATTTTCTGGTAGACCTTACTTATTTACTTTAATTTAGAAACCAACTTGATTTGCATATATATTGGGCGAAAGTCAAATAATAATTATTCTTTAACAAAAAGAAAAAAAATTTTCGTTTTACAACAAATGTCACATTCATTATAGTATTCGTATTGTAAGCATTATTCTGTATTTTTTTTCTTCTTCCAATTGAAATTGTGTATAAAAATTATTAAATTTTTAGATTAAAGTAAATCTAAATTTATGATGCTAGTTTGGATATTTAATTTGACTCGGTTTCCTACCTTATTTTCTATAACCATATACTAGTTACATATGAATCACACAAATGGTGAGCGTGCAATTTTTGTTTTATTATTATTATTATTATTATTATTATTATTATTATTATTATTATTATTAATAGAATCTATAGGTCAAGTTCTTGATATTATTATTATATTCTTGATATTAGAATGCCAATGATTATGCTGGGATAGTAGAATTTGTTAAACAATCAGAGAATGGAGATGAAAGGATGGAGATTCAAAATAAATCAGCAAATCAATCACGCAATAATGGAGATAAAAAGATTGATGAGATTCAGAGAAAACTAACAAATCAATTAGAGAATAATAATGGAGATGAAAAGATTGATGAGTTTCAGAGAGAACTAACAAATCAATTAGAGAATAATAAGGATGAAATAAAGGTTGATGCTTTGGTTACTACTATTGGAATTGAGGCAAACTATGACAAAATGGAAGATGATGATGATGATAAAGATCACAATGATATGACATGGCCAGAGTTTTTTGCAATGCAATTGATAGAAGTTAACAAAGACTGGTTCATCCCAAACGATGATGTCTCCCTAATTCCAAATAAATTTCACAATGACACGTTAAAGAGGTTTAAAAAGGTTTTGTGATCAACTATATCTAATTTTTGTTTTTTTTTTTATTTATTTTTAGTTATTTAAATATATTCGGGTTCAATTTTGTACAAATTTTTGTTTTGGTCTGATAGATTTATATATTAATTTTTTAGTGAATTAAAAACTACTTATTAATGTAGTTAATTTGTTTAACTTTGTTCTATATATACTGATGGTGCTTTTTCTGCAATTTAACATTTATTTGGAAGATGTAATATATGCATCATGCTTGTTAATTAATGGGGTTTATTCTTGGGCTACTCTAAAAAAAAAAAAAAATTCAAGAATGATTTTGATGTTTGGACCTTGGAGAATTAATTGTTTAAATGAAACTAGTGTAAAATTTGTGCTACGGCTAAACACTATTTCATTATAAAATTTATTGATATCTATTTATTGGTATTAATAATTACTATTTTTAATTTAAAAAGATCTTTATATATAAAAATTTATTATCCAATATATAAAATTATTTTATTCTATATTCTTAGAGAATAAAATAATTTTATTATTTTTTTAGTTCATATTAAAAAATTTTATTTAAATATAAAAACTATTATATTTGTGTTTAAATATGTTACTGTTGTACCATTCAAAAATAAATAAAATTTTAATAAAATTAATTTATATTCTAATCACACAAACAATAAATATTAACTAAATGATATTTATTTATATTATTAGTCTCTAGTGTATAATTTGTGCTACTCGTAAATCATATATTTAATTTATTTTATTATATTTATGTATAATTTTTTCATAAAAAGATTGATATATATTTATTGAAAATATTAATTTACTTAGTATATATAGAAAAATTAAATTATTAACCTCTTTTGTTATATTGATATTTAATTTAGTTAATAATTTTTTTCAAATGCTTTAAAATACATTGTAACTAAATTTTAAAAAATAGATAAATTAACTATTATGAAAAAATAAAATAAACTATTATAAAAGAGGTTAATATTTTAATATTAAATAATTATATTAATTAAAATACAAAACACATAAAAAATACTATTCTTATACTAAACGCTTTTGACACCTTTATAAAAATATAAAAATAATTAATTAATCACAAATTTAATAACAAAATATTTGGATAATTGTTAAGAAAATACAAATGTTAAAATAATATTTATTATAAAAGATATAGATATAGTAAGAATAACAAAACTTAATTACTGAATATGTTATTTTTAGATATCTATTACTAATAAATTCATAAATATATCATATCTTTCATTATAATATTTTTTACCACCAAAATTTTAAATAAAATAAAAAATATTTAATTTATTATTTTCCATGATAGTAAATAAGATAATAATTTTTTTTTCCAAAGATAGGAGACTCAAACCCGCAACCTCTTAGATGAGTATGAAGAGACTATGCCATTTGAACAAATTCAAACAATATGATACAACTTCGGGTTACAGAATTTGTTATTTATTTTACCATCCGCCTCTGGAGCTTTGCTCTAATTATATACAACAGAAAAAGCTGTGGATTGATCTATGGAAGTTGAACTTGCCTCACAAAATTAAGCTATTTATTTGGAAAGCTCTCCATGGCCAACTTCCGGTGCTTGCTCAGATTCATCACCGCATCCATCTATATCACCAATATGCCCCTGCTGTCATGAAACAACAGAAACAGTCACTCATTGTTTGATCGATTGCTCTAAAATTAAAGACGTGTGGTCTCAGAGTTATCTCGATTGTTCTAACGACTTTTGGACATGGTGGACTGCAGAGATACTTAACCCGTTGAAGAATGCTGACCGTAATCATCAATTGCTTGCCATCATTTGTTGTAACTACTGAAAGCTCGCAACCAGTTGATTTTTTAAAATTCTACTTCTATGCCGTCTGTCATTCCAGCAAGCTCTATCAAGTTGCTTCGTGAAATCCAAAGAACTTTCAGTATAGGTCGTCATCTCCATGAGGCAAGCTCTTAGTTGCATTCAATTTGAATTATCATTCTTCCTTCTTTAAGATTTTTCTTCGTTTTTCGACCACGTACAGTTGGATGAATACTTCAGTGTAGTGTTTTTGAAAAATTTCCACCTTTTATTATGCTATCCTGCTTTTCAACATCTTTGTATTTCATTTTTTAATAATTAATGAAATATAACCTACTATCTTTTGAGAAAAAAAAACAATTCATGAATTCGTTAAAAATAGTAGCAACATATTACCAAAAGAGATTAAAAAGAAAAATTAAATCTTTAATTTTACCTGGTGGAACATATCCGATGGTTCCCTTGATTACTGAGGAACTTCCTTTATCACTGCTAGAGTGGCTTGCGACACCATGAACAAGCCTAGCTAATCCAAAGTCTCCCAAGTGGGCAACCATGTCATCATCAAGTAAAACATTGCTTGGCTTAATATCACATTGAACTACAGCTTCCTCTAAATCATTGTGAAGGTAATCCAATGCAAAAGCAACATCAAGAGCAATATTTACTCTTTGCATAAGGTTGAGACTTGGATTTGTTGACTCGCTATCTTCAATAGTGTGGTGTAACAAGGTTTCTAGACTCCCATTAGGCATGAACTCAAACACTATGGCCTTGAAATCATCCCCTTTGTAATCAACACTTGAACAACAAGTCAATATGTTGATAAGGTTTCTGTGCTTGATTTTTCCTAGAGCTTTGCATTCGGCCATGAAACTCTTTGATGCGCCGCGTGTTTGAAGGTTCAACACTTTCACGGCAACAGGTCTCTCAAAATGAACAAGGGTTCCTCTATACACAGAACCAAAACTTCCTGTGCCAACTAAATTGGATGAAGAAAATCCATTTGTTGCTTGATGTAGCTCTCCATAAGAAACCCTCAAGTACTTATGTTCCAATGATGGTAAAAAAGGTAACTTCTTGGGCTTCCTCATGAAACAATAGATGCTAACAAAAATAATGAAAGAGATCAAAAGCCCTCCAATAACACTGATGAGAATAATTTTCTTTTTACGAGAGCTCTTGTGTTTATTTGAGGGCAACTTTGGACATGGAGGGAAATTCAGTTGAGGTATCCCACCACAGAGATCCTTGTTTCCAATGAGTGATATTGCTGTGATGTTACTAAATATTCCTCCTAATGGGACCTTGCCATAGAGCTGGTTATTGGAAAGGTCCAAAGCATTCAACTGTGTCAACTTCTCAAGTTCATACGGGATTGTGCCTGAGAAGCTGTTGTTGGAAAGTCCTAAGAATTCAAGTGATCTTAGAGAACCCAAGAAGGAAGGTATGTTTCCATGGAAGAAGGTTGCATCTAGATAAAGCTCTGTCAATGCAGAACATGCACCAAGTTCATATTGGGAAGTTGTCAGTGAATTGATTTGATGCAACAACAAAAACAGACAGATTGGGAAAAGCAAGGTGTAAATTTGAAGAAATAGGACCCACTAGTTTGTTGTTACTTATATCAAGAACTTGAAGATTTGAAAGGTTGTAGAACGCATTAGGAACTTGGCCTGACAAATTATTGGTACTCAAAGAGAGGTACTCCAAATTTGACAACCTTCCCAAAGCATGAATTATAGGACCTTCCAAATTGTTTCCTGCAAGATACAATGTATCAAGTGATGAAAGATTCCCCAAGGTTGGTGGGATATTACCAACTAGATTATTGAATCCAAGCTCCAACATAGTAAGTTGCATCATGGATCCAAACCATGATGGAACTTTCCCAGTTAAATTGTTGTAGGACAAGTCAATTTTCTTAAGACTTGAGCAGTTGATCAGCTCCATAGGAATCTCACCTTGAAGATTATTTCTCGTTAGTTTGAGAGCGTACAACGACTTCAATCGACCAACATCCCGGGGAACCTCACCATGAAGATGATTCTGCTGGAAGCTAAGAATCTGCAGCCTCTTTAAACGACCAACTTGTCTTGGAATCTGACCGTACAAGTTGAGGTCAGTAAGATTGAGCTTCTTGAGGAAGGTTAGATTTCCTAATGATGGTGCAAGAGTACCACCCAAGTCTTGATTTTGCAAATGCAATGCTGAGACTCTCTTATGGCGGCGACCACATGTAACGCCCTGCCATTCACAGAAATGAAGAGACTCATTCCATGATGGCAGAACATTTGAGTCACCATTAGTAAGCTTGTCCTTCAAAGTCAACAAAGCAAGCTTATCAGTCTCAGAACTTAATGGCATGGCCATTGTTGTAGTTAACAGCATGTTTATTGAAGCTTGTGAAGCAATAGATATGAGAAAGATGATGATTTTGAGAACCATCATGATCATATTATCATTACTTGGTCACAATATGTGCATGAAAAGTGTTTGGGAGTAACAGAGAAGGGAAGTTGAATGGGTTGAAATGTAGAAGCATACAACTAACGAAATCTTCCTTTTATAGAAAAAAAATTCCAAATAAAAAAAAAATCTAAATTTATTTTATTTGGTATTTAACTCCTTGACCAATTACACTAACACACGCACACTACCACCCATCCTTTCTCCAATGATCCACATATTCCTTTATTATGAGCCATTCATCCATAGCTAATGTAAACCACATATTTCCAAATGAAAATCAGAATTGGATTCAGAAAATCAGAGAAAGAAAGATCGAGAGAGAGCAAGACACAGAGGGAGAAAGGGGAAAAACGGAAACAGAAAGGGAGGAATGAAGATCAGAACTCACGGAAGGAAGAAGGCTTCGATCTCACCATCTTCGTACACCCATGGCTGCTACTATTATCAATCGAAACTACTGCGCACAGAGAGAAGAAAAGAGCGACGAACTGGGAGACGCGTTGCTTCTGTTGACATTTATTGGAGTTGTCGCGCGTAGAAGAGAGGTTACCGCCGATTCCGCCCAGGATCATCGTCGCCGCCGCTACCATTGATGAAAGTCGGCGCCATCGAAGGGGCCACTGGTGAGAGGAACCCTAACTGTCATCGATACCATCGAACAGGGCAGGAAGGGGAGGAGTGACGTGATGAAAGAAGAGAGTCGTTCTGCCACTGATGCACTTGCTAGTGCTATTGAGGAAGTCCGCCATCCGAGAAGCATCATCCGCGTTGTTGCTGTGAACTATTTCAGCCCTGCCCTGGTATTGCTCGGTTACCACATCCTCCTTCATCTTTGTATCTGAATCTGTATCATTAACAACCTATTTTGATTATTGTTATCTCTGCTTCCTGCTCCATTGTTATAGGAAAAATGCCCAAAAATGTTTTTGTTTTCGTCTAGCCATCATTATCGCGATTATTGATGACATTGCTGCTACAGAGAGTCATTGGCATCACTGTTGCGGTTGCTGCCACGAATTAGGAATAAAGGGAATTGCTGTGTTAGATTCATTACGACATCGAGGTAGGGGGTTTAAAACGATTTCAATTTAAGAATGCCTGCAAGGTTTATTGAGTAAATTGCAAATAGTCTTAATTGTTGCGAGTGATTAATTGATGATATGAATGCTAAGTTGTGCTTATAAAGTGTAATTGGAATTATTGATAGTGATATTGATTGGTTGTGTGAATATTGAATTGTGGCTGAAATTGTGATTGGAATGGTTGAGATTGTGATTTGGAATTGGTGATTGGTGATATTGATTGATTATGTAGATTGGGAATAGTTTGATGACTTATTGTTGAGAATTACTGAATTTTAATGGGTTATGTTGGATTTGTTGCTGTTGAGCTATTATTTGGTATATTGTAATGTTAGTGAGCTTAGTTGGTGGTTGATTTGGAATTGGTTTTGAGGGGTATTGAAGGGTTGGATTTTGAATACTAAATGGTTTGCTGAAAATCAGATTCTCTTGAAATTAAACGGCAACTTTGAAAGTGATTTAGTAACTATATAGTGACTGAAATGATAAGAATTTAAATGTTAAGTAAATCATATTAAGTGTATTTGTGAAAATTTAATTTTTAAGGTTTCGTATCAACTAGAGAATTAGTTATGATTTTTCAAAGTTGAATTTCAAAATCTGATTTTCTGCATAATTTCTAAACTGAGTCAGCAACTTTAAAAAGCTATAACTAATTCTGTGATTATCGAAATTGCGTGGAACCAAGTCCGGATTAAGCTTGGGAATATAGGGAGCTGGACTGGTGAATTTGAGACTTTTTCATTAAGTTTATGATTTATGGTGAATTTTTGAATTATGGATGTCAAATCTGGTTTTTCTGCAGAACGTTTAACACAGCAGCAACTTGTTTCCTCTATTGGAATTTCTCCAGTTTGTATTTTGAAATAGAACCAATTTTAAATGAAACTCTGGTCCTAATACTATAATTTCATAAAAATTTAGAATTGTTAGAGTTGTGGTTTTAAAGATTTGGATTTTTAAAGTAAGATGTATTATGCAGTAAAAGTCAGGTGTTGTTTTCTAAATCAGTAACTTAGAGATTTTATAATCTTTAATTCTGGAATGATATTGAGATGCAACCAATTGAAGGTGAAAGTTGAGTATGTTTAGTACATATGATACAAATTTCAGGGTTTTCCATGTTTTAATAAATGAGTTATGGGACTTGGAAGAGGTTGTGTTTAATGATTTGTAAAACAAAATGCTGCAGGAAATTACCTAACTTTCAAGCTACGTAACTCCTTCATTAAAAATGGTATGACCCTGGAACCAATTGAGAAGGAAATTTGGCTAAGTTATGTTTAACCACATTAATTTTGAAGGTGGTTGGATTTAATTTGGATTTTATATGAAATTTTGAGTGTTGTATGCTGTTGCTGTCTTCTGGATTTTTAGCACTGCAGAGCAGGCACGGTTTTGCTTATATTTCTGAAGCTAAAGACAATGAAAAATTATGATTTTTTGTTTAATAGAAAGCTTAATCTGAGACGATCGCATGGATATAAAATTTGCGGAATTCCGAATTCATTTGATATTTTAAAAACAAAATGGAAATCAGGCTGCCAAGTTGTGTTGGTAATTATTTTGGATTTGGAATTTAAGAAATAGATTTTCTATACTATTATCAAATGTTTTTGAGAATATATTGTTGTGGCAATTGCTGAAAGAGGCTGACGAAATGTTGAGAAAGAAGGAACCCGTAAGGGTGGCGAAGTCCTATTTTTAAAGGAGATTATGTTGAAATTTTTATAAAAGTATAAGGACTTAATCAAAATCAATATTTAAGGCTTATTTAATGATAATAACTTCAATGATTTTTTTTAAGGAAAGATTATTTGGTATACGAGATTGTTGGCAAGGGCGTGGATTTTGTACCGCTTGCATATTTACAATTATAAAAGAGTAAAGAGATAAAAAGAAAAGAGTAAATCAGAGCAGAGTAGAAAAACACAGAGAACAGAGCAGCCGGAGTAAAGTAAAGAGAATAAAGAGAAAAAGAATAATATAGATACAGAGAAAAGAGTAATCAGAGAAAAGTAAAGAGATACAGAGAAAAGAGAAACCAAAACAGAGTAAAGAGATATTTATAAATATATATTAGTTGCTTGATGCAACCCAGAGCTATATATATATATATATATATATATATATATATATATATAGAGTTATGTTTATATATATATTAGTTGCTTAATGCAACCCAGGGCTTCTGTAGGGAAACTAAGTTACCTACAGCCATTTTTCGCTTCCCCAGAGCATAGCAGAGTATATATATATTTCCTGCAGTGAGCAGAGGTTGTCTCAAATGAGCGGCTATTATTATATGCGCATTTATTTAGGAACGAAAAATCGTATCCAGAAAATCAGGATTACTCGTGACCGGATAAATGTCGGGATTGCGGGCGACCAACCGACACATGAGCTCATGGCCTGTACTAGGACTAGACATTCATCATATGTATCTATATGACATTGTTTGGGTGTGTATATTGTAATTGGTTTGCCTATATGAATGATTCTGTTTAACTGCTAATTGCTATACTTGATATAATTACTCTTGATTGTATTTGAACCTCATTACTTGTGTTTGTAACTGATTGGCTGGATTGTGGTGAATTGGGTGTTGGTTGAATTGCTTGGGCATGAAGCCGTGATTGGATTGTGTTTGAGGTTTAGTAAGTACGAAAGATTGAGTTGGTTCAGCATAGACTTAATGAACCTATGCTTGGAACAGATTAGTCATTCATACGGTCTAGGAAAACTTTTAAGATTTTCATAAAGGAAAATATGGGTTTAGAATTTTGGATAATTAACTGAAGCTTTATTTGATTTTGGATTTTTGAATGTTATGCCATTGGTTTTCAAAATAAAATATTGATAAGACGAGTAAAGATCACTGCAGATGAAAACAGTTTTTCTTTTAAATATTTCTGAATGGAATTAACTATTTGCGTTTTATTCTTTACTTTCACGGCATTCTCGACCTCTACTGAGAACATGTGATTTGGTTCTCACCCCCAAATTTTTCACCCTTTCAGTGACATAGGTTTGAAGACGCAATTTGAAGTTGCGAGCGATTAGTAGGCTTCCTTTATGGTTTTAATTGCTTTCATAGAGTTCCCTCGCTGTTGTCCCTTGAGATTTTATTTTGTATAGAGGGGTAGGTTTGATATATTATATTTAAGTTTCATATGGTTTCTTTTGTATAAGAATTATTATCAATAGTAATTATGCGATTATTATTACTTGGAAATGTTTGAATTATGACTTTAATGAATAAAAACAAAATTTTCTGGAATTTTCTTAAAACTAAAACGCGAACTCGATACAAAGGCTCGATAATTAAGTAGTTAATACTAAAGAAGGTTACGTAATGTTCTTTCTAATAGAAATATCCTGACTTAAGCAAGGTATTTTGCTGGACGGGACGTTACAGTTGTCTTATTAAGAAGACAACTCGGTTTGACATTATCTTGTTGTGATGCATATTGAAGAAAACGTATTTGATATCATCATGCACATAATAATGGTCAATGTTTAAACAAAGAATAACGATAAGGCGGCCAGATCTAAACTTAAAGATACTTGAAAACGGGTGGTGGACTAAACCGAAGACGGTGTTCGCTCTAACGAAGGAACAGAGACAAAATGTTTGTAGGTGGGTTAGAGGATTGAGGTTTCCTAATGGTTATACTTCTAACTTGAGCAGGTGTGCAAACATATCACATGGTAGACTTGCTGGGTTGAAGAGTGATGATTGTCACGTCTTCATGGAGTCTTTGCTTCCTGTCGCATTCAGAGAACTTTCAACCAACATCTGAAAATCCCTCATACAAATAAGTGAGTTCTTTAGGGAGTTATGTGCTATGAAACGTAGCTTTAATGATCTTCCAGTCATGGAAAAAAACATTCTCATCATACTTTGTAAGCTATAGAGGATATTCTCTCCATCATTTTTTGACATTATGGAACACTTAGCAGTTCACCTACTATACGAAGTCATACTATGTGTGCCGGTCTAATTTAGGTGGATGTACCCATTTGAGAGGATGATTGGGTCATTCAAGTGTACGGTAAAGAACAAAGCTCGGATTGAGGGCAGTATTTGTAAAGCATTCCTAGCTAAGGAACGTCCGCATTTTGCTCATTCTATTTTCAACTTCATGTTGAGTCACGTAGAACAAGGTTAGAAAGAATGAAGAGAGGGGATAATCCTTGTCAAGTGGAACAACAAATCCAATCTTTGCTTCGGAATGAGCTACAATGGGTGCGGGCTGTAATTATTGGTTAGAGTAGAAGGAAATTGATGCTGCACAGATGCATGTGTTGCTTAACCGTGACCGGATTTCATGTAAAATCCCGAATAAACAAAAATTAAATAAATAATAAATTAAATATGAGCGAATATGGTTAGAAAAATTTAACAATCAGAATTTGATAATTTAAATATGACATTTAGACTCAGTGAATTTTTTCGAGTAAGAAAATGTAGTTTTCAGCATAAAAATACGAAGTGACATTTTAGCCGGCAGTACCGGCTTAAATCTATTCGGTACTGAATCTGAGAAATTAATTGGGAGTAAAGAGGGTAAGAAGATAAAAGTTAATTTAGAAAAGTAAAAAAATTTTAAGATTTCATGTAAAATCCCGAATAAACAAAAATTAAATAAATAATAAATTAAATATGAGCGAATATGGTTAGAAAAATTTAACAATCAGAATTTGATAATTTAAATATGACATTTAGACTCAGTGAATTTTTCCGAGTAAGAAAATGTAGTTTTCAGCATAAAAATACGAAGTGACATTTTAGCCGGCAGTACCGGCTTAAATCTATTCGGTACTGAATCTGAGAAATTAATTGGGAGTAAAGAGGGTAAGAAGATAAAAGTTAATTTAGAAAAGTAAAAAAATTTTAAAATGTGAATTAAAACACTAATTTTAAAGGTTTTGGCTCAAAGTTGGGACAACGGGCTAAACCGATTAGACCAGGTCCAAATTGGGCCCAAGTCCAACCTTTATAAGCCCAAATTAATAAGCATTCATGTAACACCCTAACTATCAAAATGTCACGCTTCCAGCTGCTCTCGAGTATTAAGACAACGCTTAAAATATTTAATACTAAAATATGAGCCTGTTTGAAAGTTAAACCGAATTTTTCAAAACATATATCTATACTTAAATTATAAATTACGATACTTACAAAAAATACATACATACATACATATATATATATATATATATATATATATATATATATATATATATTACAATCAGATGAGGAGGTAAGAACATTGAAGGGTGCTGGAAGGAAGGTCGAATGACAACATTAATCAGGGTTAGAAAACAACACAGCGGTTTGAAACGAATTCAAGCTGAGTCAAGAAGTATGAGGGTTATAGAAAAAGAAAATTCAAGGCCAAAGACAAACTCACAAAATTCAAGTATGAATGGAACCTTTCAAACGCATTTCCCATAAAGAATGGGAACTTAAGAAAAATTATTTTAAATTCCAAAAGAGAAAGTATGCAACATATTGTAAAAGAATAACAAAAGCATAGATGTGACATTACTCTAATACAAACTCAAGTTGAAGGAGATTATGTAAAGTTTGAAAAAGGTAAGAGTAAAAATATTTAGGTGCATTACTAACCAAATGCATGCATAAAACTGGCATATAGTCGAAAGAAAAATCAAGTTATATTACATCAAAACAATTTTCAAGTTTAAAAGTGGAATAAGAGAGTTTCGAAAAGTGAAAATCATAACCAATCCTAGTATTCAAAGCCTAGTCAATAGTTATGAAACTTAAATAGTGATTAGAGAAGATTAGTAAGCTAAGGAACGATTAAAATGTAAAAGAAACAATTTTCAGCAAAACAGAGGGATCATGCGTACGCATCATGCCCCAGTCCCGCGTACGCATAGTAAGAAAAAGGGGTAGCCGCGTACGCAGTACCTCTCCCGCGTACGCGGGAGTTCCAAACAGAGAGGATTCCCCGCGTCGTGTGTTACAGGTCGCATATGCATGTCTCGAAATTATTGTACTCGCATACGCATGCCTTAGAAAAATTTGGAAAACTTCAAAAATTGCAGAATCTTAGATTTTTATACCGAACTTCAAACGCACATAACTTTTTTTTAAAATATTTTTCATCCATTCTTTAAACATTATAAACTTCACGAACCCAATTTTTATTTCAAACAAATTTTACAAAATTTGGGAGTCCAAAAGTCAAACTACGACTCCTTAAAGTTCGTTAAAAAAATCAAGTTTTTATTAAAATTCGCAAACCCTCTTTCAAAACTCATGATGCCAAAGGTGATTTTATCGAAATTCATATTCAAACAAAACGAGTATAGAAGTTGCAACAAAGATCAATTTTAATTAAGAAGAAAGTTCGAGGTAAAAATTTTCTTATAGGTCAATAAAGGAAATGAGTGATGATTAGCAAACCGACAGATTTTCAGTCATATAAAGTTTTCAAAGTTTCATATAAGGAGTGCATGCAAAGCTCAAAACAACTTTATCAAAGTTTAAAGAATGGTTATGAATACAACCGAGTAAGAGAAAGATTTGTTTTGAAATTTCTTTAAAAAGAATCCAAAACTTCTTTCAAAATATTTGAATCAAAATTCCGAGTGTAATCTTAAAATTGTATCCTAATAAGGATATTCAGAATGCACTAGAAAGGAAAGTCAACTTGCTTCCAAGAAAGGAACTCAATTCAAAAGAAATCAAGCAAGATTCACAAAGTTGGAAAATAACGAAAAAGTTTTCAGGTGATTCGATGAATTACAGAACTTACAAAGAGGGACAACTCAATCGATAATGATTTCTTAAAGATTTTCAAAGATCTTTTTGATATATCAAACAATTCAAAAATACATCAAAGAACACATGAGTCAAGATATAGGGTTTTGAACAAATGAGGCAGTTATTTCAAGGAATTTCAAATAGACATATACAATTAAGATCAAACAAGAACACATATGAACAAGAGGGCAGGATTGGAAGGTAATCCGATTACTTTCCAAGAAAGAATTGCAAACAAGAACCTCATAGCATACCAAGAAGGAACATGTCACTTGACATTTGCAGAGTTCAAGACACTTAATCGAGTAACCTCGAGAATTAACTCCTAACGTTCCCAAAACCCACGATTCGCGTTACATATAACTCGTATATCGTCTATGATAACCCATTAGTACTTCCATATACATAACTTACTAGTGTTAAGCCGGCCAAACTTAATACCAGGAATTATGCAATGTAACACTAATGGCATTAATCAATAGACCGTCATGTGCATAAAGCTCTATTTCTCGTTATTCGAACAAGACCTACTACATGACAGACGCTCAGAATATGCAATTGAAGCATAGTCGGTCCATTCATTAGGCTCTACAGGAAGGACCGCTCTGATACCATAATGTAACACCCTAACTATCAAAATGTTATGCTTCCGACTATGCCACTCTAATAGCTCGGGTATTACAACGACTCTTAAAATATTTAATACTAAAATATGAGTCTGTTTGAAACTTAAACCGAAATTTTCAAAACACACATCTATACTTAAATTATAAATTACAATCCTTACAAAAAATAAGTATAAATGTATGTTTTGAAAAATTCGGTTTAAGTTTCAAACAGGCTCATATTTTAGTATTAAATATTTTAAAAGTCGTCATAATACTCGAGCTATCATAGTGGCACAGCTGGAAGCGTGACATTTTGATAGTTAGGGTGTTACAATTCAGCTCCTTCTTTCAAAGAGAAAGAGAGAGAGCCGTGGAAGTGAGAAGAGAAAAGAGGGGTGAGGGCTTCACTATTCATCAGAGAGGGGTGAGGGCTTCACTATTCATCCTCCTCTTCAAATCACCATAACTTGAGCTACGGAGCTCCGATTGACGAATGGTTTGTGACCACGCGTCGCTCTTCTCGCCCTCTTCTATTCTATCCAAGTTTGGTGGTGAGTATTTCGAATCTCAAAGCTCATTTTTATTTTCTCTCTTTGAATTTGTTTGGTTAAGTGTATGTTGAGATATATTATGATTTTGGTTGTTTAGGGGTACTCTAGTATGAGTTATTGATGAGTTTCATCAACCAATTCAATGGGTTAAGGTATGGAATCTCCAAACCCTAGTGATTTATCAATTTCATGAACCCTAGGTTAATTATAAGTGTTATAACCGAGAGAGAGAGAGAAAAAAAAGTGGAAGCACGTGGGGGGCACATGCCCCCACTTAAAATTTTCTTTTTCCCTTTCCCCCCTCCTTTGGTGACCCCCCATCCCCTCCTTCCTTCTTTCATTTTCTTTCTATTTCTTCTCACAACTTAAAACCCTCTCTTCCTCTTCCCTTCTCATTCAACTCTTCCATCTTCTCATTTCTTCTTGCAATTACACACTATTATCAAACTCATCTTCATCATCTTACCTTCCTTTCTTTTTCTACTCTATCTCTATTTAAAATCTCATTTTCTCAAAATCCCAAATCATGGAATGTCAACTTAATGAGTGAAATAAGCATTCAACTTTGAGTTCTAATTATTATTGAGGCTTCAAGGTAACTATTTGACTCAATAATTAGCCATATTCCCAATTTTTGTCATCTCTATATTTATGGGTATGTATAAATCCGAATTAGGGTTAGAAAATTTGGGGCTTTTGTCAAGGTGAGTAAGATTATATTAATTGACAATATTAGTAGCTCACAAATATCATTATTGTCATATTTCTAGAGTTGTAGAATTATTGGACATCATTTGGTAACTCGTTGACGCGCTCAGAGTTGCTTCCGGTTCTTTGGAATCAAGTTGTGAGTGGATATTATGTCTATAATTGTTTTTAAATATATTATTATCAATATTTATGTTGAATCATTATTTTTGTAGTTTGAAAATATCTGATTATTGTGATTTTTGAATTTTTGAAAATAAATATAGATTTGTGAAACTTATAATTTTATAAAAATACACACGAGACGATATTTATATATTTTGTAAAGTAAACATGTTTTCTTATTTGACTTTATTGAATTTTAAATAAAAATTTTAATATGAAATCTTATATATATTGGATTTGCTATGGAATTTAGTAGTATATTATATGTATTAGAGATTTTTATAAGTGATTTGGTTTGGATTGGTTTGGGAGACTCTGACTAGAAAACCGTAGTTAACGGCAGTTATGACGTTAACCTAGATGCATCTGGCTCAGACCTCAGCTAGCAGGGGCGTTGCTAGCCTAACATGTAGGCCACACGTTGGATCTGTCATACCGTACGGGCACACTAGAGGAAAGGGCTATCCTTAGAGGTGGAGCCGCCCTAGGTGTGTAATATTTGATTTTATTTGACTTCTGGAATGAGAACTCCCATTTCAGTTCATCCGCTTAACTACTTATTTATTTGTTTGCATGATAAACCCCATTTGTAGGGTTTATCTTGTATTGATTTTAGGAGATTTTAATACTTTTTACCCACATTTATTCAATGAATTAGCATGATTTTGTGATTGTCTCCTTATTTGTGCTTAAATGTGAAAACATGCTTTTTAGGCCTTTAACTTGATGATTTTAATCTCCCTTTGATTCCACTAGATGCCTTGATGTGTTTGTTAGTGATTTCAAATTGAAAAGGCTAGGAATGGATCAAAGGAGTGAAGAGGAAAGCATGCAAAGTGGAGAAATCATGAAAAGCCAAAGAGTTGAACTCGCCCATGGACGCGTGCGCGCACCTGGCGCTTACGCGAGCCTTGCAAATCACCCCATGGACGCATACGCGTACTGTGCGTGTACCCGTCGATGCTGGTTTATGATTTTTTTTAATGAAAACGTGGCCAACGAATTCAGAAGGGTTGTGGGGCCCAATCCTAACCAACTTTGGCGCCAAAGATGCTATTTAAAGCCAAGGATTGAAGAGCAAAGGGACTTTTAATCATTCACACTTATTAGGATTAGTTTTAGTTAGTTTTAGAGAGAGAAGCTCTCACTTCTCTCTAGGATTAGGATTAGGATTAGGTTTAGTTCTTAGATCTAGATTTAAATTCATGCTTTCTTCTACTTCTACCTTTCAATTCTTTGTTGTTACATTCATCATTCTTCCATTCTTTTGTTGTAATTTCCTTTATGTTGTTCTTATACTTTGTTGTAGATATACTTTTGTTCTTTCTATTCTCTTTCAATTCAATTAGAGGTAATTCACAATAATTGTGTTCCTTTTGATTGTTGTTGTTAATTCATTGCAATAATTGCTTTTAGATTTTGTTCTTGTTGTTGATTTACTATGCTTTTCTTTTGTACCTTCCAAGTGTTTGATGAAATGCTTGGTTGGATTTTAGAGTAGAATTTTATGCTCTTGGCTTGGAAAGGTAACTTAGGACTTCTTGAGTTGCTAATGTCCAAGTAATTGATTATTGGAAATCATTGACTCTAGTTCTCACTAATTGAATTAGTAGAGAGTTAGGACATATGGACTAGGATTGATATAGGTCATTTGACTTTCCATTACTAGTTAGAGGATGACTTAATGGGATTAATCCTTGCCAATTCTCATATTGTGGTTAGTGATTAGGATAGATATCCTTGACCACCAACCCTTGCCAAGACCTTTTTAGCTATTAGTTTACTTCTTTGTCATTTATCTTTCATGCTTCTTATCAAAATCCCAAAAATAACTCATAACCAATAACAAGACACTTTATTGTAATTCCTAGGAAGAACGACCCGAGGTTTGAATTCTTCAGTTATTAATTTTAGGGGTTTGTACTAGTGACAAACAATCTTTTGTATGAAAGGATTATTGCTTGGTTTAGAAACTATACTTCGACGAGATTTCATACCGTAAAAAATCCAATCATCAATGCATAATTAATTAATATGAATTTCTCATCTCTGAAAAGAAATATAATTTTCACGGTAAACTCTGTATTGTCTCGTGTGTGTTATAGATGTAATGTTTGCTCACTGAGTTGCAAAACTCACCCTATTATATTTCCATATTTTCCAGATACATGAGTCATTCCAGGTTCCATTCCACCTGCTCCTCAGTAGATCTTAGTCATTTCGGTGAGCCCTTTTTCTTTCCAAGGGCCAAGTGATTATGTAATGGAACCTTTGCTCAAAATTTAGATTATGTCAATGCTCCATATGTCACAGGCAGGATCCTCGTGTGGGTTATGTTATTTTGGAATCTTGAACTGTTTAGATAGTAATTATAAGTTGGTTATGTAAGACTTATGGATTTAACTATATACTCTAGTGATCAACTTGATATATATATATATATATATATATATATATATATATATATATATATATATATATAATGCGTATTTTGGATATATGTGGTTGTGGATATAGTTGGAATATGCTGTTGTTGTTGTCTGTGGAAATAGATGTTTATTATTGATACAGTGAGTTAATATTTATGTTGGTAAGGTCCTAGAAACAGAGGAGATTCTGTTCGTTTTTCTGAAATTTGGTCGTTTGGCTTGCTGAGGGACTTGTCCCTTGAGCGCCAGTCATGGACAGGTTCGGGCCATGAAAATAAGTGTGAAAATTGGTTATGTTAAAATATTAGGTGATATTAGTAAACAATTAGGAGGTTGATATTTCTTGTGGAGCTTTGGTGAGGTTTAGAGCTAAGGTTTGGTAGAAATTTTCAAAGAAGAGGCTCAATTGTTTTGGCTCTAAAAGGTACGATTTAAATTTTATTTAAGTACCGTGTGGTGTGATGTAAATTCCTAGATTAGATGCCCCTAGGATTAAGTTTGAATAGTGTGTTTGGATGGATTGATGTGTGTAGAGAATGCTTGAAGGAAATTGACACTGTATTTATGAAATTGCTATTGGTGTTGGATAATTATTGTGTGTTTATGAGTTGTGTTGAATTGAATAAAATTTTGGGCCGGAGACCGGGAAAAAGGTAAGGTAGGTAAGTTGTGTTTGTATTGTGTAATGATTAATGAGGATATTGAATGTGAATGTTGAGCCATGATGAGTTTTGGTAATAATTATGAAGAAAAGATAATACTTGATTGTTGATTTATGAATAATGTTAGTTGATTATGAGTTTGTTGAAAGGAAATTGATAGAATTGGACATTGATATATTGAGAGAGGTGTGATAAGGGTATGGAATAAGTCTGGTTAGAATTTGGGTTGTTTTTGGGTTAAGAAACTTTGGTTTAAAAATGAGATTTTTGAAGAATAGAGCTTTTGGTAACTTTTGGAAAAAAAACTGATTTTTAATAAACTTCAGTGATGAATAACTCGAGCCTCAAATTTTGGATTTAAATGGAATCTATTTTAAATTAAAGATGATTTCAAGATCTTCTGAATGGTATAAATTTTGTGAAAAATAGAATTTTGTAGAGGAAGTTATGTTCGTCGAAAGTTTGGTGCGTAAAAGTATTTTCTACAAAATTTAACAGCTTTATTTTGCTATTTTTTAGGGGCTCGCGTACGCGGACACACACGTGATGCGGATGTTTGGCTTTGCCTTGACGTCTCGCATACGCGAGAGTGTGCATGCGTACGCGAAGGTGAAATTTCAAGGCTCGCGTACGCGGGCGGGTGCCACACGACGCAAGCAAACCATTTGGGCCAAGGAGACTCGCGTATGCGGGCAGTTGTCACGTACGCGAGATGGGAAAAATTACACTTCCGCGTACGCGGGACATGGTTCGTGTACACGGGGCCCTATTTTTCATCAAATTGATTTTGATGATTTAAACATGATTTTGAACCTCTAAACCTCTATTTTTACTCTCTAAGACTCTAGAATTGAGTTGTAATGGTAATGAAGAGTGTTGAACTAGGAAGGGATGGTGACTTAGAGGAGAAGAGAGGTTTTGAAATGGGAGATTTGAATTGAAATTATGGATAAAGCGAGTAACTAGGTAATGAGGTGTTGGCAATGTTGAATGAGAAGTGAATGATGATAATGATGATAAATGGTGAACTTGAGATTGAATTGAGATATAAATTGATGAGATGTGAGTGTACAATAGAGGGCATAAGGGTGGTAATGATAAATAGTAAGTGTGATTGGAGAGTGTGACGGACACTATATCCCAAGAGTGTGTTGGGCACTATATCCCTGGTAGACAGTGACTGTGGCTATGATTGATTAGTTGAGGAAGTGCGGAATATAAAACAGATATGAATGAATGAATGTGATTATGAGACATGATTGAGTATTGATTGATGATAAGGATGTGTATGTTTTCTCTCTGTTGTAAGGTGTGTCGGGTATTATATCCCATGAGTGTGACGGGCACTATATCCTAAGATCGTAGCGGGTGCTATATCCTAAGAGTGTGGGAGCACCTTACCCTAGGAAGTGTGTCGGACACTATATCCTGAGAGCATGGCGGACGCTATATCCCAAGAATGTGGGAATACTTTATCCCGTGTAATGTGACGTGCACTATATCCCATGAGTGTGGCGGGCACTATATCCTGAGAGTGTGACGGAAACTATATCCCAAGAGTGCGGAGGCATGTCAGAAAGACGATATCCGGGTTAGTTGTTGGGTGTGTCAGGTTCTGGCAAAGTAACCGACACGTAGGGGTGGAAAAAGGCCAAGCGGCCTACCAGGGGCCTGTAGCCTGGCCTGTGTTTGGCTTGACCTGGCCTAGCCTATTATAAAATAGGTACAGACCCATGCTCTTTTAAAAGCCTTAATACATTAATAGGCCAGATTCAGGCTTATTAATTAGCCTTATAGGCCTGTCAGGCCTGCCTGGGCCTGTTAAAATATAATTAAATATATAAATAATTATTTATTATTAATAAAATTATGAGATATTTTAAATTTATATTTTATTATAAATATTTTTGTATATTTTAAATATGTTAAAAGTTTAAAATTTTTTATAAATATTAAATATATGACATATTACATATAACTATTTTTATTAAAAAAATAATTTTTTAAATAATATTTTTATTTTTGTAAAAAAAAATTATCAGGCCTTTTAACAGGCTTCAAGCCAGGCCAAGTTGAATAACAGGCTAGGTCTAGTACTTTATAAAGAGCCTATAACAGGTTGCAGGCCAAGCTCAGGCCAATCAACTGTATGACAGGTCAGGCCTGTTAAGAGCAAAGCCTGGCCTGGCCTGGCCTGTTTCCACCCCTACCGACACGTGAGCTCATGGCCAGTAGGACAGACATGCATCATCTGCATATGTTTGAATTGTTGGGTTTGCTTAATTGTATTTAGTTTGCCTAATTGTGTATATTACTTATTTAGGTGTTAAATGCCTTACTTGCCTTACTTGTGCATTATGTGTCTGTATTATTTGTGTTTGTATAAAAGTTAAATTACTTGAGGGCTAGTTCGAGTCTTGGGTTATTCTATTGGAGAGTAGTGAGAGTATGAAGGATATTGGGTTAGAATTAAAATCCCCTATGATAGTTGCCAAGTTATGGATCAGTAAGAACTTAGGATGGATATGTCGAGGTAAGAAGCTTAAGATGCTTAGTAAGTTTATGTTATAATGCATTGTATTTATTTGGTACTTTTACCGTACTGAAAATCTGTGGGTCGGGAGTTCTCATTCCTTATATATATATATATATACCAGTGATTCATCTAGGAAGCAGCAAAGCTTACTGGAATTCTGGTTTACTTTTGTTTTAAGATCTCTCCCCTTATTTTGGAAAAAATTTTATTAATGTACATATATTATATTGAAACTTGCTTATAGAGGCTGTGATGTATTTTGGGACAAATAAACAATATATGTTGTCAAACTAGTTTTCTTTCGGTAATCCTAGCCAGCCTAAACTTCGCAGGTCGCAGCTAGCAGCTATTCACTTATATTATATAATTATATTATGTCTTTATCTCATTCTGTTTTACTGTTTTACTTCGCTTTCTAAACGCACCTTATTTATATATGTTATCGATACATGAGAGTTTCCGTTTTTACGATTTTATTTTACTCCTTTTCAGGCTTCTCGTTTAATATTTCCCTTCAACATATATATATAATTACGTATTATAATCCACCTTAAGAGTCGTACCACCTTAGTATCGATGACTTATGACTCGAGTATGAGGATTTGAATATTAGGGTGTTACATTATGGTATCATGGCAGTTCATCCTCGTGAGCCTGTGGGATGGACTGCTTATGCTTTAATGTATACTCTGAGTTTGTACCTGTGCTACTTAGGGTATCTAACTGATATGTTTAGCATGAAGTTCATGAACATACCTTTGGTAAATTGAAGCACTTAACTTGGGATATTAAGATTGATCACCTTGGTATCGCTTGTTTAGTGTGGACAGGACCCGAATGGCGTCTCATGGACATGAGTGAGGTACTCGAAATGGGAATCTATGTAGCGGTATATGTGAGATTAGTGTGTTGGTTTGGATTCTTAAGTGATATCCTTGAAGGTGGATAGTTGATTTTGTTTAATTAGCTTTGAACTTGGCCGAGTTTGACATGGTTGGCATGCAATTGTAGGTATGATAAGTGGGATTCATCGGTTGTTTAGTATGTAATGTTATGACGTTACCCTTAAGGAATAATAAGTTGAGTGGGAGATTTTTGTAATTTGTTTATTGAGGTCCTAAGTATATGCATTCATGAAAATTGAGGATTTTGAGGAGATTTTTTATTTAAACATAGAGATGCGCTAGGGACTTAAACTATGATTAGATTCTTAATGGCTAAAAATCAGAGTGACACAGTGGAAGCTTGCCAGAGCGTTAACATAGTATGGTTGCAATAAGGAGTAGTAGGGCATGATTAGAAATGCTTTATGTTTTGAATACTTGAAGGGTTAGAGAACTAATGCAGATCATGATTCTAGATAATTGAGTTGAATCGTGGCTGTAACCTTTGATTGATTCTGGAATGGATGTGGAAATGATTGTTGATACGTAATTAGATTTAGGTGATGAATGAGTGCAAGTTGTCGCGTTTGAGGGATGAGTACTATGATATTTGGCCATGGTGACCATGGATTTAGATTGAGATTCATAGTGATTCATTTTGAAAGACGAATTTAAAAAACATTAAATTGAGGTGCTGATGTTGTACTGAAGATAGATTGGGGGAGGAGGGAACTCATAAAAGGTGGTGAACTTCAGTTTAAGGGAGGTTTTATCAACCATTCTTTAAGGATTCAGAGGATTTTGGGAATTCTAAGTTAACACTTTAATTGGAAGTTATAGGAGGTTTAAGCAAAGTGAATTTGAAGCAACTAAATTTTGAGGGTAAAATTTTAAATAAAGTGGGTAAGATGTAAAATCTCGAATAAATGAAAATTAAATAAATAATAAATTAAATATGAGAAAAATATGGTTAGAAAAATTTAGCAATCGGACTTTGATAATTTAAATATGATATTTGGACTCAGTGAATTTTTTTGAGTTAGAAAACGTAATTTTCAGTGTAAAAATGTGAAGTGGCATTTTAGCCAGCAGTACCGACTTAAGTCTGCCCGATACTGCATCTGAGAAAATTAATAGGGAGTAAAGGGGGTAAGAAGATAAAATTTAATTCAGGAAAGTACAAATATTTAAAATGTGAATTAAAACACTAATTTTAAAGGTTTTGGCCCAAAGTTTGGCCAACGGTCTAAACCGATTGGATTGAGCTCAAGTTGGGCCCAAGCCCAACCTTTATAAGCCCAAATTAATGATCATTCAACTCATACTTTCACACACACAGAGAGAGAGAGGGTTTACTATTCACCCTCCTCTTCAAATCGTAACTTGAGCTTTGGAGTTCCGATTGACAAATGGTTTGCGGCCACGCGTCGCTCTCCTCACCCTCTTCGATTCTATCTAAGTTTGGTGGTGAGTATTTCGAAACTCAAACTGTAAGAACCGAGGTTTTTCATGTAAAACTGTTTGAATATAATAATTTTAAGTGTCCGAGATGGATTCAAAATTTAGAAGTTTTAATTTGAAAATATAAATGTGAAATTTGATTTTAGTGAATTTTTCTAAGTTGGAAAATATATTTGTTTCGAAAAGTTTTGTAAAAATGCGTACTGGCGCTTAAGCTGGCAGTACCGGCTCTAATTTGTCCAGTGCCGCGTATTTTAGAAAATAAGATTTTAAAAGTTGATTTATTGTTTTGGAACTGATAAAAATAATTTAGAATTAAAAACCGGGCACTAATCTTAAAGGTTTTGGCCCAAAGTGGGACAAACGGGCTAAAAACGCTAACGGGTTGGACTGGGTCCAAACCGGGCCCAAGGCCCAACATATATAAGCTCGTTTAATGAGTTTTTCAGCTCATTTCTTCCCCGAAATGAGAGAGAGCCGCGGTTTTGAGATGAGAGGAGAAGAGGGGAGTGGTTACTATTCACCTCCACATTCCGGAAGTTATAACTTTTGATCCGGAGGTCCGATTGACGAGCCGTTTGCAGCCACACGAAGCTCTCGACGATCTCTTCCTTTCTATCTTAGTTTTTTTTAGTAAGAACTTGAAGTTCCATTTCCAGTTTCCAGCCCTAGATTCTGCGCGTTTTAACGTTTGGTTTTTGAGTAGATTTTGTGGTTTTGGTTGTTTAGGTGAGCTCTAATAGCGGGCAATTGTTGAATTTTACCCCTACTCATGTTGGATAAGGTAAGGTTCCACTAAACCCTTGTGTTTAGTTGTTTTATGTATCTTAGGTTTTGATTTGGTATATATATGTGATGTTAGATTGAGTTTTGGTGTTTGTTAGAGTTGGTTGAGGCTTTGGATCGAGTTTAGTGGCTTCGTTTTGGTGTTTGGGAGGTTTGAGAATTGGCCAAGGTATGGTTTCAGTTTTCTTTATGTAATACGTAATGTTCATGGACACTTAGACTAGTGGCCCATATGATAGGATTGAATTGGATATGTGGTTGTTTGTGGTATATGTGTGATGATAGTGATTATTGATGATTATTGGGGCTAATGATGCATTATGATGTTGGTTAATGTTAGTTATTGTTTGGGTGATGAATTGTTGGAATTGATGAGGATTTGTAGTTGTTGATGATGTTGGTTGAGTGATGATGCTTGATGAATTGATTTTGTAAATGTTGTTAAATAATGATATTGAGATTATGATGTATGATTATTGTTGATTATGGATATGAAGCATGAATGAGTTTGGTGATGAAAATTGATGGTGATATAATGATGAATGGTGAGTGTGTTGGTGGAAAATTGTTGATAATTGTTATAGGTTGAAATTGATGTTGAAAATGATGAAGTGTGATGGAAGATTGGTATAAATTGAGGATTCTGATTGAAATTGATTATGATGATTGTTGGAAATGGTGGAATGGAATCTGATTAATGTGTTGATTTAAAAAATAAATGTATTGTTATGTATTTGATAATGGAAATCGATGAATGTGGTTGGTGGAGGAATGATTATAGTGTTATATATTTGGTATTTGAGGCTGATGATATTGGAGGGTGAATGAAAAACTTGGTATTAATGGTAGACTGTGACACAAAGGGTGAGTTATGAGGTAAATTGGAGTTGGTATGGTTTTGGTCTGATTTTGGTTGAAATATTTTGAAAGTTGAGGTTTGGAAAAATTCTGCATAATCTATTTTCTGACAGCAGTTTCGAACACCTTTTGGGAACGATCTAACCATCACAATTGAATGGGATTAATTTTTCTCAAATTTTTTTTATGTGTAGAAAAATCCTGGAAAATTTGGTTAAAGTTTAACGGTTGGATTAGGAGATATAAATTTTTGAAGTTTGCTACTTTAAAACCGATTTTCTGCTGCTATATAATCAAACCAGCAACTTTCCAAGCCTATATCTCCCAATCCTGACCATAATTTTGAGTGGGACCAAAAGGAAATTGAGACTTGGACTATTTTCTTGTTTTTGTCAAAATTTTAGACTATTATAAATTTTGTAGAAGGAGTTGTGCTCGTTTTAAAAATAGAGCTCTTACTATTTTGACAGCAAAACTAGTTTTTGAAAGTAAACTTGTAATCAATATAACTCTCTTCAGAAAAATAATTTTTCTATAATACTTTGACTGATTTAAAGCTCTATGAGTCTAGTTTATTTCTGAAAAATTTTAGATACATCAAATAAAAATATGATTTTTTGTGGATTTTCTAATAACAGGGTAGCTTGCTGTCTTGGTGCAAAGATTTCAAACTTAAAATCAGTTTTTGCAAGAGAAAGGTTTTTTTATTTTATTTAACTAAACTATTTCAACTGGTCTGAATCTATAGGATACTTTCATTTTGAGTCTAGAGATAGAGAATTAGGCTTGTAAGCTTCTATAACACCATTTTAAGGCTTTTGGGCTTAATTTTGAGTATGAGGACGTGGAAAAAGTCGTAGGAGAATTTTATTTAAATTTTACGTTGAAAGTTAACAAATGGAGGTTTAAGCTTCTGGTGTATTGAGGATGAGTTGCTATCAAAGAATTTGAGAAAATGAACTAATGAGTTCAGAATGAAAATTATGAATTGATGATGGTTGTGATGAGTTGAGGACTCAAAATGGAATGATGATCTTGATGAATGTTGAGAGTGTGCCAGGCACTATATCCTTGGGATGATAATGATTGAAAGAGAGTGTGCCAGGCACTATATCCTTAGAATGTTGGAAATTAATAATTGAAAATTGATTGGGATAAGAAATGGTGATGACCGGTGATGGTTTAAGGTGGATTGACTTGTTGGATGTGAAAAGTGTGCCAAGCACTATATTCTTGGAATGATTTTTGATGAGTCATATGTTGTTGTTATCTGTGTATATGATTATTATCTGTGTATTACTTGCCTGCATTAATTGTGATTGTCTAGAGCTGAGGAGGTTAGGTAGGCGGTGGCGATGGGATCGCACGGAGGTTAGGGTGGTGAAGGCTGTGAGATACAGCGGTGTGATTATTTTTAGTTAGAATTTCCCTAAGTTTAGATAACCTGATTTATGGTTTAAGTTCCTGATTTATTTATTTATTTTGTTCTAAGCTTGAATATGGTTTGGTGTGAAGTTCTAGGATTGCCTTTGGCGTCCCGGGGCCTTACATCTTACATATTGGGCACTGTTACCATACTGAGAACCTCCAATTCTCATACCATATGTTGTTGTTTTTCAGACGCATGTTGCTAATCCACCTCGGTGAGATTACGGATATGGTGACAGAGCGGAGTATGGTTCCTCCTTGGTTTATTTCTGTTTTACTTTGTTGTACTTACTCTCGCATCTCTTTGTATATATTTATCTTTATGGCCTTAGAGGCTTATTTGAGAGAATAGTTCTATAAGCTGTTTTTAACTCCAAAACTCTGTATGTCTGTATATACTAGTCGACTTAAACTCCGCAATGCTGCGGCTAGTTTCCCATGATTATCATACTATTATATCTATATATATGTTCCATCCTTTTGCATCTATGTCTTGTATCTCACGCGTTAGCTTCGTGTGAACGTTTCACACTTTTGTAAATCTGTCTTTGAGCTTATTCCTTCATCAGCCTTCTAGAATATATTATTTCCTTCTATATATAAATATATATAAGCCCTAGGACTATCGTAACCTCTGATTAATCTTTGCTTTACAGTTAGAGGTAAGGCTTAGGGTAATTGAGGTGTTACACAAACCCCAGTTTTGTTTTCCTTATTTGAATTCGAATTTGGTTAAGTGTATGTTGAGATATTGTAATTTTGGTTGTTTAGGGGTGGTTTTGGTTACGACTAAGTCAAGAGGTCACATTGAGCCTAACGATGAGGCAGAGGGTCAGGAATCTTACCAGATTGATGACCCAACTCTTTTGAAAATGGTGGTTGCTACCGGTGATCCGATCATCCTTAGGTCGACTACTATGGATGATGACATCATTGGCCTTGGAATAGAAGACGACAAACTACCACCAGAGGACAATGGTCTCCAAGAAGAAGACGGGATCGATGACGAAGAAGAAGAGGAAGATGAGTTCAATTATCAGAAAACTACTTCAGAAGACGAGGATGGTGAACCAAAGGAAGAAGATGATGAATTTATAAATATAGTACTATCTTATGTGTTTCTTTACCAAATTTTGAGAAGAATGTAATATGATTAGCATTATTTTATATATTGATGCGTGAGCATCTTGTATCTTTTTCTCTCTTGTTTTCTAGTTATTTTAGTTAGAATTTATTAAGTTTTATTATATTTTAATGCAAAAATTCTCTTTAGATGCTACTTTGAGTGTTTTAGTGTTTTTATTTATTTCAGGTGAAATTTGGAATAATTTGACAGAGTTTCGTGTAAGAAAGAGAAGAATTGGAGCTGTCTTGTTTGGGCGCTAAATGCCCAACTGTCGTTTAGCACCATCAAGCTGCACCGAACATAAGCATTTAGTGCCAGGCAGTCCAAATTGAAACCTCTTTAAAATAGCATCTTCAAGTGGATTTAGCTTTTATTTTATTTTTGTAATTTTTAATTACAAAAAATATCTTTTAGTTTTAGGATTTAATATTTTATTTTAGTTTTAAATCAAATTAGGTTAGTTATAAAAGGAAAAACCGGTGAATCGGAGAACCTCTAAGCAAAAACAGCCTCCATTTGCCACTCAACTATTGAGCTTCTTGTTACTATATGTGACAAATATTAATTATGTAGTATACATAAATATCTAATTTAATTTAATTTTTATTTTTTCTATTTTTCAAATTAATTATATTTTAGTTATATACCATTATTAATATAAATATAAATTTCACTAAAAATTTATTAATTTACTTGATCTATTTCAATGCTAGTATTGTGATTAAGGTTATTTATTTTGATATTAGTGTTAAATCTATTAATATTATAGTTAGATGATAGACTTTGTGAATTAATTATTTTTTTATTGTGTTAAATTAAGTTACTATTGTAGTATTACTGATAAATTTTATGGTTTTTTTATATTAGTTATTTTTAGAATTTGAGACTTGATTCTTCATAAAATATTAGTGAAAATATGTATTTCAAATTTTATTTTTAAGTTTTTAACTATTTATATTTTATATTTACGTGAAACTGGTTTTATCGGTTCAATCAGTAATTTATCGGTTGAACTAATAAATCAGTGAACCAATAGCTTGACCGATTCGATCACTGGTTCAGTTCTGACAACTATGCTCGAGAGATGTCTCTCACCTAAATAACAGCTTAAAAGTAAATTCCTCCTAAATTGCTAATTACTTGAACTAATCTGGATACGTGACATATAATCCATTTAATTTTGGATAATTAGGGTTTTTGTGGCCATAAACTAGAATTGAACTTAACCCTCTAATTTCGTCGGATTTTAGTTGTTTTTGCAACAATAATTCTGACGGTACTTAACATTTTTTTATAGTGTAGTATGTCATTATTTTAATATATTTTCTAACGAATTAAATTCAATTTATAATAATGTATCAACTAAAACTAAATAAATTAAAATATTATAACATATCAACTAATTAACTATTCAAAATAAGAGATAGACAAACTAACTTTAAAGTTCAGTGCCTTGGCCATATGTCACGTTACATTTAACCTGTTAATGTTCTCTGACCGTACATAACTCCTTGAGCTATGTATACTTTTCAAACTTTTTAAAACTCCCAAAAAAAAAAAAAAATCAATGAACACAAACACCTTAACTGCGCCCATTTTTATAGTCCTGAAAAGCATTCCGAGTATTGAATCCGAAAAATTTTTAAGAACGTATTACTCGTTTTTAACTTTTGTGTTTTTATCCCGGAAGTCTCCGAAATGTATACCAAATCACTGTATCATATTTCGTGTACTCCATAATTGGGATGTATTTTTAATGTGATTTTAGACACAGTACTTAGAATATGACATGTCGTACATATCAATAAATATTTTGCTGTTTGAGCATTTTGTTATATTTATTTAGTTTAAATAAAAAAACTGCATATATTACCCATTTCCTTCATAACTTTCAATAAAATTATTATTGCTTTTAGATATTATATTTTATTTTTTCATGTTCTTTTAAGTAAGATTTTGAATTTTTTTATATACAATTTTTTTGGGTGAGCTTCTGATATATAGAATAACTAAAAGCAGAAAGCAAAATTTTTTAGATTATAATTAATTTAAAAAATACTAATTTGTCAATTATAAAAAATAAATTAAATCTAATTAACTATTTATTAGACACTCGCAACTTTTGTAAAATTTTATTTTATTTTACATTAATATTCAAATTAACATCTAAAAAAAAACTCTAAATGGCTCCTGACAATTACTTGAAAAGATAACAAGATCTTCAACAAAAAAATATTTATTCCGACATTTTTATGGGACTGATTAGTCTCTGTGTCAATAGTTTTTTATCATTGATACATGGACTAATCAATCCCATAAAAATAAAAATCAAAAGGCAAAAATATTGATACAATGACTAATCAGTCCTATAAAAATAAAAATCAAGAATCGAAAAGAATAAATTTTTGTTTGGGGTCCTAATAATTTTTTCGAAATAATTTTCAGGATGGAATTGAGTATTCACCAAAAAATAAATGTATAAACAAAAAAACGTGTTATCTATAAACGCTGTTTGAATCAATCATTGGAATTTTTAGACGCCAATATCACGTTTAAAAAAGAGATTAACGCGTGATTAGGACCAGAGAGAGATGAATAGAAATAAGTCAGGTAAAAAAGTGAAAAAAGAAAAAGTTAATTTTGATACGTTATAATTGTAAAACAGCTTTCTACGTGTATTTATTTAATCATATAATGGCATATTAAAAAAAATAATTACTATTTTTATTGACTGTAAAAAATTACTTAAAAAAATAAATATAATTATATTTAATTATATAAAATATTTTATACTATTAATACATCAAAATTAAACTTTAAAAAATCACTGTGGAGCATGAGGCAATGAGGCATGGTTCATTGAACAAAAAAAGCAATAATTAAACAAGAAAAAGGCTTACATATTCCGTTCAAATTTACATACGGCTTTGTTTCCTCACATGATAAGACGTCAATAAAGGGAGTTCCAAATGATAATAAAGTTCTAAAATATGAGACCAAAGAGATAATAAAGAATAATAAAGATAATTATTGAAGACTATTATTCCAAAAGCAAAAGTTACCTTCCCCGGCTTATAATGACAAGAAATTGGAGTGGAAGTGATTAGACTTCACTAATTTGTTTGCCTCACGAAATTTGAAATCAATTCATGATTAGATTTAATTATCAATAATTGAATTAATTTTAGTTTAAGTTTGTTTTTATGATTAGACTTAATTATCAATAACTGAACTAAATTAGTTTTAATTTTGTTTTGCAAAAAACTCATGAGTAAATATGATAAATATAATTTATATAAATTATAACTTATATATATATATATATATATATATATATATATTATATAACTATAAATTGTATGTTAATTTTGATTTTAACAACACCAGTAACCGCTATAACCACATGTCATAGGCACTATAAAAGAATGATTTTTTATGATAGAAAACATAGATCAGAGATAACATACAATACTCAATTATTACGTGGGCTTTTACGTATTGTATTGTCATATGAAATGTATGAAATATGAGAAATAGGTTTAACTAACTTTGGGTTGATAAGAGTATAAGGATGACAACGCTATTTGAATCTGCAGATATTTATTTCGTTTTTATCCACTCAGGGTGAGTAATTACCTTCTCATCACTGGGATAGGTTTTTAGGGGGATGGAATCGATTTTAGATATTATTCATTCTGAGATATATATAATATATATGATTTTAATATATAATATATATAATATATGTAAAATAATTAATAAAATGATTAATAATATTGTATTATATTTAAATTTTTATTTTAATTTATGTTATATATGTGATGATAGTTATACAAAATTTAAAATTTTATTTTGTTTATTAGATTTTAATAATTATAAAGATGGATCATGGATAGGAGCGTAACGAGTTAAGATTCAACCTTTTAGAAGTGGGGCGAGTTCTATACGGATTATTTTAGGGTTGAGTGGAGTCGGATAGAGCAAAAATCCGTCCCTATCCGCACCATTGCCACCTCTAGTCGAATAGTCAGCTTATTCCTCCGTTTAAGTAAGTATCGGGATTCGAATCTTAAAATTTGAAATGGAGGTAATAAATTTGAAAAAAGGTTTATCTTTGAGAAAATAAGAAAAAAAAAACTAAATATCAAGACGAAGGTAATAGATTTGAAGTTGTGGAGTTCTGGTCTAAGGCATGCAGGGACGGTTCTACATACATTGTTGTGGGGGTAAGCGCCCCCCCTACAATTTGGAATTTTTTTGAGTAGTATATGATAATAATATTTATTTGCCCCCATTAGATTATTAAATTTGACCCCACAATAAATTTTTATTCAACTTTTGGTACTTAATCGTCAATTTAAAAATTTTATATTAGAAATTCGTTAAAACTTAGAATGATCAATTTTCAAATTTAAACGAAATTAGTGTTCTTTTTTAAAAATCAACTCAAAAGAATATTATTTATCTTCTTTTCAAATTAGCTTTAATTTTTGCATAGCAACTGTATTAATTGAAAGAACTTTTTAAACTATAAATATAAATAAGAGTCGACTTCTAATTGTGTTAGAAAGTGAATTTTTAAATAATTATTTAGTAATATATATAAAAAGAAAGAAATTTTGATGGTAGTTAACAGAAAAATTATTTAATTTTTTAAAATATAAAACCTAAAATAATAGAAATTTAAATTATATATTATTATTTAAATTACTATTTTAGTATTGTAATTTATATATTAGATATTTTGAAGACTAATCATATTTTACAATAATAAAATATAATCATAATAATAATTATGTTATATGTACATAAAAAATAATTATTTGTATAAAATATATATTAAAATATAAAATATATATTAAAAATGAGTTAAACAATACATATAATTATATACAGATATATAATAATTAATAAATAATTTAATATTTAATTTTTTATATACATATATTATTTTATTATAAAAATAATTATGATGTTATATAAATTTTCTCCATTACCAAAATTTTTTGTATCCGTCAGTCACTGAAGGCATGGCTAAAAAAATTTCCTTCTTTCCCCAACAAGTGGTGACAACATAGAGAAGTCAATATATGGATAAGGTACCATGGAAGGCATTAGTGTGAATCTACACGGGTGTAACGTACACATGTGAATTTAATTATATTTGGTTTTTCGGAATTCTGAGAAGGTTTAGTTTGAGTATTGTAATATTTTAAAATTCTGTAAAGTATTAATTATTTTACTGTTTAAAGATTAGTTGTCACCGTTATTTCCACAAAAAGTTCTAGTTTGCATGCATTTTTATGATCATGATCAAATTCTACTTATTCTTCTGCTTCGTGTCAAATGATAACTAATGTTTTTTTAACTTGTATCCAAAAAAATGAGTTAATTCTGCTCCTAAAATTTAGACTCTGAACCATAGGATTTTAGATAATTGCTAAAATAATTATTTCTGATCACGGTAGAGAAAAAACCTATAAAAACATAATAAAACTTTAAACATACATTATTTATTAAAATTGTAACAAAATATTAAAATTATTCATTGATTCGTAAAGGGTACAGAAAACATAGATGAATAGATCGGCTATTATAGTATCCAATATAGAGAGACATTGAAAGAGTGTAAAGTACAACACACTTTAATAAAGTTAAAAGTATAAAACAACAAACGGATACTAGCAAACACGGCAATCCTACTCAGATAAATCCAAGTAGTGAAAGCACCCCATTATTTGGTTTTCATGAAAACGACTCTTTATAAAAACAGCTTCTGTTTAATTGCATGTAACTCCTTTATGACATTTTTTATGCTCATTCGTTGGGTGGGAACCTCTTCAGAACATGCAATTCCAATCTTAGCAAAGGACACAAGACACTCTTGAATGGTGCCTTCCATATTTTGCTGACTTGTGACCCTTCTCCCCTCTTGTTTAGCAATTGGAATGAGCAATCTTGAATCGACAATCTCAGTGATTCGTTCTAGAGTTGCCGCGTTACAGAAATTGTGTAGGCTTAAACCTTCAGCAAACATGGTATCAGTTGGCTTCTTTCCAGTGAGCATCTCCAAAAGGAGAATTCCATAGCTATACATGTCTCCTTCTGCTGACACCGAGGCACCTGCTCCATACTCTGATTTAAACAAAAAATTCAGGAAAGAAGAGAAATAATGCAAGAATATCATCATTATAAACTAAGTATTTTCAGTTCAATAAGGTAAATATATTAAGGGGTTGATTGCCATAAATACTTGATACTAAAATTACTTAGGACATATACATGGAACTCTGAGATGTAACTAATTTGGTACGATTAAATAGATGAAAATACCATGTCAAAAGCAAAAGATGAATTTAATATGATAGATTGTTTTATGTAAAGGAAGAAATATAAGCAAAACATTTCCAAAAGACATTGTTAGATATATCAAAAGAAACTTACCTGGTGGAATATATCCAACGGTTCCCTTAATTGTAGAGGAAGTAGCTTGACCACTGCTAGGACGGCTTGCGGCACCATGAACGAGCCTAGCTAATCCAAAGTCTCCCAAGTGAGCAACAACTTCATCATCAAGTAGAATATTGCTTGGCTTAATATCACGATGAACTACAGCTTCTTCTAAATCACTGTGAAGATAATCCAATGCAAAAGCTACATCAAGAGCAATATTTACTCTTTGCATCAGGTTGGGACTCAGATTTGTGGACTCGCTATCTTCAATTCTGTTGTGCAACAAGGTTTCTAGACTCCCATTAAACATGAAGTCGAATACTATGGCCTTGAAATCATTCCCATTGTAATCAACACTTGAACAACAAGTCAATATGCTGAGAAGGTTTCTGTGCTTGATTTTTCCTAGAGCTTTGCATTCAGCCATGAAACTCTTTGATGCCCCGTGTGTTTGAAGGTTCAACACTTTGACAGCAACAGGTCCCTTAAAATGAACAAGGTTTCCTCTGTACACAGAGCCAAAGCTTCCTGTGCCAACTAAATTGGATGAAGAAAATCCATTTGTTGCTTGATGTAGCTCTCCATAAGAAACCTTCACATAGCCATATTGCAAAGCTAGCGAAGTAGTAGATAATTTTTTTGCCTTTTTCTTGAAAAGATATATACTAATAAAAGCCACAAAAGAGATTAGAACCCCTCCAAATGCAATGAAGAGGATGACTCTCTTTTTAAGAGATCTCTTGTGTTTCTTTTGCAAGGGTAACATAGGGCATGCAGAAAGATTCAATTGAGGTATCCCACCGCAAAGATCTTTATTTCCAAAGAGTGATATTGCTGTGATGTTATTAAACACTCCTCCTTCCGGGACTTCACCAGAGAGATGGTTGAAAGATAAGTTCAACATACTTAGAAACTTGAGATTCACAAGTTCATGTGGGATTGTGCTTGAGAAGTTGTTATTAGAAAGGTCCAAGATTTCAAGGGATAGTAGAGATCCCAAGAATGAAGGTATACTTCCATGGATCAAGTTGCTTTCTAGTACAAGCTCTGTTAAAGCAGAGCAAGCACTAAGTTCCATGGGAATCTCACCAATCAGCTTGTTCTCTTGAAAATATAAGACTGAAAGATGGATCAAGTTACCAAGTTCAGAAGGAATGGGACCAGTGAAAGAGTTGGAGAATAAGGACAGTGCTATTAAACCTTGTTGGTAGCCGAATGTTTGATTGGGTATGTTACCGCTTAAGTTATTTTCATGAGCAGAAAATATCTCCATCTTGGTGCAGTTTCCAAGTGTAAAAGGAATGATTCCTTCAAATTTATTCGAGTACAGTTGAACTTCAGATAACATAGTAAGGTTACCAATAACAAGAGGAATCTTGCCATATAACTTATTTTCCTGCAACGTCAACCGTACCATATTCTTTAGCTTTCCAATGGAATATGGAATTGTTCCCTCAAGGGAATTTCTCTCCATACCAAGTGTTTTTAGGTTGATTAGTTTTCCAATTCCTTCAGGTATCTTTCCAGATATTTGATTGGATCCCATAACAAGAATATCAAGATTGCTTGATAAATTGCCTATGGTATCTGTCAATACACCGCCTAAATAATTTTCCTCAATGACCAGTTTTTGCAATTGAGTACAATTCACTAGCGAGAAAAGGAAATCCAAATCGTAGGCCCTTCCACTCCCGAATCTGTTAAAAGGAACAAAAAATATCTGGAGTTTGTGTAAACTTCCCAAGTTAGGAGAAATTGGTCCATGAAAACCATTGTCACCTATATCAAACACTCGCAATTCAGAAAGGTTGGATATTGAAGATGGAAAAGTACCAGTGAATAGGTTCCCTCCACACGTAAATTCCTTAAGATAGGGAAAAGCCATAGGTATATTTAAGAGAAGAGTATTACCCACTAACTGGTTATCTGTGACTGAAAAAACTTGAATATTTGAAAGGTTGTAAAGTGAATAAGGGACTTGGCCAGAAAATTTATTTCCACCCAAAGCCAAAAAATTCAAATTCGACAACCTACCCAATGCTGGAGTTATACTTCCTTCCAAATGATTGTATGTAAGTGACAACTGCTCAAGCGATGAAAGATTTCCCAAAGAAGGCGGAATACTACCAACAAAACTGTTGACTGCAATCCCCAGATGAGTAAGTTGCACCATAGAACCAAACCATGAAGGAACTTTACCAGTTAGATTATTATAAGTCAAAATAATCCAATAAAGGCTTGAACAATTTATCATCTGCATAGGAATTTGACCATGAAGATTATTCTGCTTCAAGTCAAGAATCTGCAGCCTCTTTAAATGGCCAATTTCCCTCGGAATCTCACCACGCAAGTGGATGTTAGTAAGAAAGATTGCCTTGAGGAACGTTAGATTTCCCAAGGATGGTGCAAGAGTACCACCCCAGTATTGATTCTGTAGTATCAAGGCTGTGACTCTCATTCGGCGACGATTGCATGTAACGCCCTGCCATTCACAGAAATGGAGAGACTCATTCCATGATGGCAGAGCATCATGGTTGCCATTGGTAAGCTTGTCCTTCAAAGCAAGCAACGCTATCTTATCCGTCTCTGAACTCAAGGCCACATGCACAGCCAAGGTTTGTGAAGCGATAGACAGGAGAAACATGATGAGAGACACCATTATTATTTTATTGTAGTGTGACGGTGACGATGTGAGCATTGTGTTATATGGAAGAGGACGATGGTGAAGAAAAGCTATAATAGTTGCTTGAATAATACTCTCTGTTATATAGATTTCTAATTTGCTTCATTGTAGGATTAATAAAAATCAATCTAAAAATATTTACTGTACAACACTACAATAATACTTATATAATATAAAAACAATTGTTGAAACTTTTGTGCATGGGAATGGAAAGAGAGTGCACAGAGCGGATATGATATTGGAAGACCAAGACTTGCAAGTTCACTTGGGAGGACTCCGCGATCTTTCTTGTGTGTACTTTTCCTTAATTTAATACATTGGCAAATTAAAAATCGCCACCTTGTGTTTGTTATTCATTCGTATCGGCAACAAGCTAAGCTAAGCTAAGATGAAGAGCAAGAACAGGCAATTTTTTTATAAAAAATATTAATTTAGATTGATTTAAAATTTAATTTATTAATTTTTTGATTAAATTAATTTGTACGGTCTAATTTTAATAAAAATAATATAATTTAATTAATTATATATTTTAAATTTTAATTTTTAAAAAATATCTTAAAAAAATATTTTTAATATTTTTATCTAAGTGGCATTACATGAAATTGAAGTTGTTAGGGAGAAACGAAGGTGAAGAAATATTTAGTTGAAGTAGACAACTAATAAATCTTCTTTTTCAATGCTCTCTTATTTGGTCAGCCAAATGACAAATTCAGCTTATAAATCACACAAAGTTAAAAAATTACCCTAGTCTTTACTTTTTAAGATACTTCTCAACAAAGTTAAAAATTTTTAAAGAATTAGTTAATAAGTCTCCTTAAAAAAAAAAAAAAAAACTCTTTTAAAAGTGTTAAATATAACACAATTTAGTCACCAAAAAAAAATATAACACAATTTTATTAAAAATCCAAAAAGTTATCATTTTCAGTGAATTCATAATGTTAAATATATAGACCCTCTATTTGGCTTGAGCCCTATAACTGGTAGGTACAAATGATTAAGAAATTATTCTTCATTTCTATTTTACAATACAACTAATGTTTCATAAAGTAATTCAATATATAAGTTAAATTATGTGATTAAAATGAATATATCTTTGCATAAATATGATAATTAAAAATTATTAGATAATTTGATATAATTTTTTTTATTAAACAGCTTAATATTACTTGAGAGATTGTTTATACTCAAGGATAATACTACTATATTTTTAAGCTTTCTAATTGAATTTAGAATTGGTCCCTGAAAGACATTCTCATCCATAATAATTAATAAGTGAACCTAAGCCGAATAGATTTTAGATTCTCTTAGTTATCTTTTCAAATATTTGATTCAACCCCATATCAAGCAAAACAAGATTTATTTATAAGTTGCCTATGAGATTGTTGAGTCAAGAATTGGTTTGGTATTTTATTATGACAAACATAATTACCTATTTTTTATTATAACTAACTATTATGATAAGCAATGTAGAAATCAATCATATTTTATAGGGAAAGTATGAGGAGCCAATGAAATATTTATACAATGTGTACAATGGAGATTTATGGATTATTAGAGATATAATTATTAGTGTTACATTTTCCCATCAGCTGAAGCTTTTGGGATGAGTGGTATCATGACATGGTATTAAATCACTAGATCCGAAAGGTCAAGAGTTTGATTCTTGGTGAACCCAAAAATTAAACTAAGTCATTTTTGCTTACAAATTTTATAAATTGGGCCGCGTCACTGAACCATCTTCGCGTGTTTCATCTTCGTTTCCTTTTTTGAGTTTTTTGTCAAATTTGTTCGATCTCCTTCGTGCGTTTTCTTTTTGCCTTCGATCTCCTTCTATTTTTTTCGATTTTCATGGTTTCTGAAATCAAGTTTTGAAATTGTTTTAAAGATGATGGAACTTCAGAAATACATCCGAACGATTACAAAAATACACCCAAACAATTACAGAAATACATCCAAAGGATTACAGAAATACACCAAAAGATTTAAGAAATTCACCCAATATAGGAGGGAGACAGTATATTTCTTCTTGAAATCTTTTAATGTTTTGCTGGTTAAGGATGAGGCTCATAGCAAAGACAATCTAGAAAAAAATATCTAGAAGAACAGTAAAATAATACCTTGAATAATGTTTCTTCGTTTTTTGTGGTGATTTTGATGAAGGAGAAAGAGAAAACGAAAAGAGGAGAAAAAATTTTAATAAAAAACGAAGGAGGAAGAGGTGGTGTTAATGACGACAATAACAAGAGAGAAAAATTACGAAAAAGAAGAAGAAGAAGAGGAGGAGGAGGAAGAAGAGGAAGAAAAAGAGACACACAAAAAATGCGAAAACGGCGTGAGTATAAATGACTTATATGACTTGTATGGAAAAGTGCTTGTATGTGAAGAATAATCCAGTTATAAAGGAAGCAAATATAGTCCATATTAATGGGATATCATTAAAGAATAATCAAGCTATATATAGAAGAATATTGAACCATCAATATAGCATTCAAAGCTCCCAAAATCAGAACCGAATCATGGGAAGCTGCTGCACCTCTTTACTGTGAGATGAAACAAAGAAGGAAAGAAGTGCACATCAATGACCAATGGCCATGAAGTCAATCATGCAACGGCTAGCATGTTTCATGAGGATTTGATTGCATACCATTTATGAAAAAGATCAAGTTCTATATATTGATAGTTTATCTTTATCAAGGATGAGAGCAACCTGGACGTGCAGATCACATTGAGAAAAAAATAAGATTTTAGTTAGTGTTTTATGTATATTCTGCATCTCTTGTGCTTAGAATTGAGAGTTTATTGAAATAAACAAAAGGCAAAGAGAGTGTTCACACAAAAGCTATATATTCTGTTTTGTTTGAGAGAGTTGTATTGGAATAGAGTGCTGGTCTTAGTACTCCAGGTTTTTCTTAACTAGGTTGGGTTAGCACTTAAGTGTTTTACTAAGTTACAAATAGCTTAGGTGGTTTACAAGAGTGTGACTTTTTTAGAATTGGTAACTGTAATCTGTTTTGATTAGAGTGGAAATTTTACTATTGTTGTGGTGGAGACTGGACGTAGGTTATATTGTGTTGTGTAGCCGAACTAGGATATACCGAGGCGTCACTCTTCTTCTTCCCTATTTTCTGCATTTGCTGTTCTGCATAATCAGAAGACAATTCGAAATAATCTCCTGAATTCTGGGTTTCTGCACAAGTTATTTAAATAGCCTAAAAGTGGTTCCATTGATTTAACTCCCTTCTCAATTCATTTGGGAACCTTCAGAGATCTATCAATACTTTCAAAGCGAAAACTTTCAAATTCGAACAACCTACCCAATGCTAGAGTTATGCTTCCTTCCAAATGATTGAGTGCAAGAGACAACTTCTCAAGCGATGAAAGATTTCCCAAAGAAGGTGGGATACTACCAACAAAACCGTTGGCTCCAAGCCTCAGTTGAGGGAGTTTCATCATAGAACTAAATCATGAATGAACTTTGCCAGTTAGATTATTTTGCCACAATATAATTACCTCAAGACTTGAACAATTTATCATCTCCCTAGGAATCTGACCATGAAGATTATAGGTTATCAAGTCAAGAATCTGCAGCCTCTTTAAATGATCAACGGATACTAGCTAGCATGGTAATCGAACTCAGATAAATCCATTTAGTGAAAGCACCCCATTATTTTGTTTTCATAGTCTTTATGAAAATAACTTCTGTTTAATTGCATGTAACTCCTTTATGACATCTTTTATGCCCATTCGTTGAGAGGGAACCTCTTCAGAACATGCAATTCCAATCCTAGCAAAGGACACAAGACACTCTCGAATGGTGCATTCCATATTTTGCTAACTTGTGACCCTTCTTCCCTCTTGTTCAGCAATTGGAATGAGCAATCTTGAATCCACAATCTTAATGATTCTTTCTAGAGTTGCCATGTTACAAAAATTGTGTAGGCTTAAACCTTCACCAAAGATGGTATCAGTTGGCTTCTTTCCAGTGAGCATCTCCAAAAGAAGAATTCCATAGCTATACATGTCTCCTTTTGTTGACACTGAGCCACCTGCTCCATATTCTGTTTGATTCAAACAAAAAATGAAGAAAAGGAGAAAAGAACTAATGCAATATTATCATCATTAAAGTAAATATATTTAGGAGTTCGTTGCCATAAATACTTGATGCAAAGATGCTTAGGACATATACAGGGAACTCTGAGTGTAACTAATTTGGTATAATTATACAGATGAAAATACTATTTCAAAAGCAAAACATGAATTTAGTATGACAGATTATCCTGTTGCTACAATATGCAAAGGAAGAAATATAAGCAATGGAAAATATGGGTCATAAGGTTTACAGAATCAATGAATCATCATTCAGAAGAGTTGTTAGACTTCAAAGGAAAAGCATCATGGACAAGAAGAGTGGAAAAGAAAGTGATTTTTTTTACCATTCCAATGTTCAGCTATATTAGTCCTGAAAGAGATTGAGACAGAATAAATTCTTGATATGAAGAAAGAAGAAGAGGTTACAAGGGAGAGAAACCAGAACAAGAATATTGATGAATATTTGGTGTCGATTGTATTTTGTAATTCAATCTATCTAACTCTGTGTATAGGTGCAGCTTATATACTACTTGAGCAGCTGCATGATAACAGAATTAACTAAAAATTCTTGTAAATCAGTTTTAATTACCAAAACAGAATTCTATAATGCCTAATCTATGCTTAGCTTCATTAAGTTTGTTAGGATACAAAACAATATGTTGCAATGCTCAATAAAGCTATCAATTAGATTTTGCATTCTTGTAAAATTTAGTTTAATGTAGAATTAAATTTTTAGGGAGAAAAATGTCAAATCTTAAGGTCATTCGCGAGATCGTCTCAAAATTGTTGCCTACCATGTTGAAGGTTTAAGCACTCTCCTTAATTTTTTATATCTCTTCTATTTTCCCTATTTTACCATTAAAGTAAAACGTGGCATATAAACATATTATATAACGGAATAATTTAAGTTTAAGATTATTTTTTTCTTTTTGGGTCTCCTTGGAATTTTTTACGACTCAACTTTGATTGATTTGAATCATGACTTTATAGCATATATATTCAGGACATCTAGGAATAAGATTAGATTTTTCTTTTACTGTACTTTAATACGTTAGAAAAATCGCGCGCCACATTGTGCTTGTTTCATTTCTACTGGAAACAAGATGAACAAAACTCCATAAAAATATTTAAGGTAACCACTAACCACTATTATATTATGGAGCAACTCAAATAAAAATGTCAAAAATATCTTTTTATAAAAATATATTGTATAAAAGTGTAATTTATTTATTTAGCCATAATTTAAATAAAAACAACACTTTTATAACATATCAAAATCTGACTTTACAATTCATCATTCAAAGGTCAAAAAGAAGAATTTTCACATGAAGACAATTATAAAATCTTCATTGGAGTACCCATCTGTTATTATATATTGAAGGTAAATCCAAAAACTGATACAAAATAAATGACACATTAATAGAGGAGAGAGAGAGCACAAGCTGAAAATAATAGTCCATTGTATAAATAGTCCATTATCTCCCTAGCGGGATCCTAAAACTAATACATATTTATCTGGTCCATTTTTGCAACAGATAATACAAGAATGACAATCACAGAAGTGTTATTACTTATTAGCAGGATAGCTTTTGCTTAATTGCATGCAACTCAGTTATGACATCTTTTATTATCATTCGCTGATTAGGAAACTCTTGGGAGCATGCAACTCCAATCCTAGCAAACGACACAAGACATTCTCGGATGGCGTCTTCCATATTTTGCTGTTGTGTGACCCTTCTTCTTTCTTGTTGATCAATTGGAATGAGCAATCTTGAATCAACAATCTCACTGATTCTATCTAGAGTTGCCATGTTACAGAACTTGTGTAGGCTTAGATCTTCACCAAACATGCTATCAGTGGGCTTCTTTCCAGTGATCATCTCTAAAAGAAGAATTCCATAGCCATACATGTCTCCTTCTGGTGAAACTAAGCCACTTGCTCCATATTCTGTTTTGTTCAAACAAAAATAATGCAACAATATCATCATTATAAACTAATTATTTTCAGTTCAATCAATTAAACATATCAAGATGTTAATTTCCATAAATAACTGATAATTAATTTTCTCTTAGGACATAGGAAACTCTGAGGTGTAACTAATTTGGTGTAATTATATAGATGAGAATACCATGTCCAAAGCAAAACATGAATTTAATATGACAGATTATCTTGCTGCTACAATATGCAAAGGAAGAAATATGAGAAAAACATTTCAAAAAGATATTGTAAGATATATCAAGAGAAACTGACACTGACCTGGGGGAATATATCCAATGGTTCCCTTAATTGCAGAAGAGCTAACTTGACCACTGCTAGAACAGCTTGCGGCACCATGAACGAGCCTAGCTAATCCAAAGTCTCCCAAGTGAGCAACAACTTCATCATCAAGTAAAACATTGCTTGGCTTAATATCACAATGAACTACAGCTTCTTCTAAATCATTGTGAAGATAATCCAATGCAAAAGCTACATCAAGAGCAACATTTACTCTTTGCATCAGGTTAAGACTCGGATTTGTGGACTCGTTATCTTCAATGGTGTCGTGCAACAAGCTTTCTAAACTGCCATTAGGCATGAACTCAAACACTATGGCCTTGAAATCGTCCCCTTTGTAATCAACACTTGAACAACAAGTCAATATGTTGACAAGGTTTCTGTGCTTGATTTTTCCTAGAGCTTTGCATTCGGCCATGAAACTCTTCGATGCCCCGCGTGTATGGAGCTTCAACACTTTTACAGCAACAGGTCTCTCAAAATGGACGAGGATTCCTCTATACACAGTCCCAAATCTTCCTGCCCCAACTAAATTGGATGAAGAAAATCCATTGGTTGCTTGATGTAACTCTCCATAGGAAACCTTCACATAACCATATTGCAAAGCCAGAGAAGTAGTGGCTAACTTTTTTGCCTTTCTCTTGAGAAGATATATACTAATAAAAGCTACACAAGAGATTAGAATTCCTCCAAATGAAACGATGAGGATGACTCTCTTTTTAAGTGATCTCTTGTGTTTCTTCTGTAAGGGCAACATAGGACATGCAGGAAGATTCAATTGAGGTATCCCGCCGCAAAGATCTTTGTTTCCAACGAGTGATATTGCTGTGACATTATTAAATACTCCTCCTACAGGGACTTCACCAGAGAGATGGTTGAAAGAGAAGTTCAAAGTCTTCAGCAAGGTGAGATTCACAAGTTGATGCGGGATTGTGCTTGAGAAATTGTTATTCGAGAGGTCCAAAATTTCAAGGGACAATAGAGATCCCAAGAATGAAGGTATACTTCCATGGATCAAGTTGCTTCCTAGTACAAGCTCTATTAAAGCAGAGCAAGCACTAAGTCCCATGGGAATCTCACCAATGAACTTGTTATCTTGTAAATGCAAGATGGAAAGATGGTTCAAGTTGCCAAGATCAGAAGGAATGGGGCCGGTAAAGGAGTTGGAGTATAGGGACAGCTGTATTAAACCTTGTTGGTTGCCAAAGGTTTGATTGGGTATATTACCACTTAAGTTGTTATTAGGAGCATAAAATATTTCCATCTTGGTGCAATTTCCAAGTGTAAAAGGAATGAATCCTTCAAATTTATTTGAGCCGAGATCAATTTCAGACAACATAGTAAGGTTACCGATGACAAGAGGAATGTTGCCAAACAACTTATTTCCCGCCAACGCCAACTTTACCAGATTCTTTAGCTTTCCAATTGAATATGGAATTGTTCCTTCAAGGGAATTTTGGTCCAAACCAAGTGCTTCTAGGTTGATTAGTTTTCCAATTTCTTCCGGTATCCTTCCAGATATTTGATTGGACCCCATAACAAGCTGAACGAGATTGCTTGATAAGTTGCCTATGACATCTGTCAATACACCGCCTAAATAATTTCGATGAATGCCTAGTATTTGCAATTGAGTACAATTCTTTAATGAGGAAAGAAAATCCAAATCGTGAGCGCTTCCACTCCCGAATCTATTAATACCAACATTGAATGACCGGAGTTTGTGTAAACTTCCCAAAGTAGGAGAAATTGATCCATGAAAATCATTTTCTTCAATATCAAACACTTGCAATTCGGAAAGATTGGATATTGAAGATGGGAAAGTACCAGTGAATCGGTTTCCTCCACATAGAAAACTCTCAATATTGGGAAAAGCCATAGATATATTTGAGAGAAGAGTACCTACTAACTGGTTTTCCGCAAATTCAAGAACTTCAATATTTGAAAGGTTGTAAAGTGACGGAGGGACTTGGCCAGAAAAATTATTTGCACCCAAAGCCAAATGGTTCAAATTCAACAACCTACCCAAAGCTGGAGTTATGCTTCCTTCCAAATGATTGTATGTAAATGACAGCTTCTGAAGCGATGAAAGATTTCCCAAAGAAGGCGGGATACTACCAACAAAATTGTTGGTTCCAAACCCCAGTAGAATAAGTTGCTTCATAGAACCAAACCAGGAAGGAATTTTGCCGGTTAGATTATTTTGCCACATAAAAAGTACCTCAAGACTTGAACAATTTATCATCTCCCTTGGAATTTGACCTTGAAGATTATTGTTGCTCAAGTCAAGAATTTGCAGCCTCTTCAAATGACCAAGTTCTCTTGGAATGTCACCATGCAAGTGGGTGTTAGTAAGATTGATCACCCTTAGGAACGTTAGATTTCCCAAGGATGGTGCAAGAGTACCACCCCAGTATTGATTTGGAAGTTGCACGGCTGAGACTCTCATTCGGCGGCGACTGCATGTAACGCCCTGCCATTTACAGAAATGAAGAGATTGATTCCATGATGGCAGAGCATGAGGATCGCCATTGATAAGCTTGTCCTTCAAAGCAAGCAAAGCCATCTTATCGGTCTCTGAACTCAAGGCCACATGCATAGCCAAGGTTTGTGAAGCGATAGATAAGAGAAACATGATGAGGGACACCATCATTATTATTCTGTTGCAGTATGATCGTGACCATGTGAGCATTGTGTTAGTATATGGAAGAGGACGATGGTGATGAAAAATGTAGATTTCTATAGTTGTTGCTTCAATAGCTCTAACTGATATAGATTTCTATTTTGCTTCAGCGTGGGATTTAAAAAATGCAAAAACTAACGTACAGTTATTTTTATGTCAAATTAATAATAGTTAGACGATGATTTAGTCAAATTTGTCAAATCATTCTTAATATTAAATTCACATAAAAATAATTATAGGTGAATTTTTTTTAAATAAAAATTAAGAGAAATTCTCCACATACAAGCATTTTTTTATACAAGTCTTTACAAGTCATTATATTAACGTGCTTGAACCGTTACTGCACGTTCTTCTTCCTCTTCCTCTTCTTCTTTTTTTCTTTCGTTTCTTGCCTTCTCTTTCTCCTTCTTCAACCGTTACTACACAATTTCACTGCACCTTCTTCTTCTTCTTCTTGCTGTCTTCTTCTTCTTCTTTTTTTTTTTCATTTTTTGTCTTCTCTTTCTCCTTCTTCATTTACGTGCTTTTCTCTCTGTTTTCTTTCCTCGATTTCTATTGTTTTTTGACATCAAGCTCTGAAATCGTTTTTGAAAAAGAAGAAACAGCATAAGATGAGGAGGAGAAAGAGAAAGAGTTTTGAATTATGCATAAGGTGTACTTCAACGAATTTTGGGTGTATTTTTTAAATCCTTTGGGTGTAGTTTTGTAATCCTTTTGGGTGTATTTCTGTAATCCTTTGGGTGTATTTTTATAATCGTTTAGGTGTATTTCTGTAATCGTTTGGGTGTATTTCTGAAATTCCATTATCTTCAAAATGATTTCAAAACTTGATTTTAGAAACCATGAAAATCGAAAAAAAACGAAACAAGAATACCAGTGATAAACGTAAGTAAAATAACTAATGAAAAGGCGAAGAGAATAACGAAGAAATACATGGAGGAAGATGAAGAAGAAGAAGAGTCGTTCATAATACATGGTGAGTGTAGCGCTTTGGAAACTGAATAACCATTAAAAGGTCCCTATGTGTAGCAACTTGTAAGACTTGTAAGTCAAAAAGACTTGTATGTGTAGCAAGCCTAAAAAATTAATATGAAAGTGTTTACTGAATTACTGTATAATGCTACAATAATAATTAATACTCGGTTATAGTTCATTAACATATATATATATATATATATATATATATGTTTTGCAAGATTATTTTTTTGATAAAATCTTTTTCATAAATTTCATTATTCTTTCTGTTATTTTTAGGGGTGTTCGCGGATCAGATCGAATCGGATATGGCCAAAATTTCGATCGCATTAAAATCATCGGATCGGATCGGATCTAATATCCGCAGTTTTTAATGTTGGATTCAATCCGATCTGATCCACAAATGTGCGGATCGGATCGGATCGGATATCGGATATATCCGCAAAACACAAAAATATTTTTAAAAGCTTATTTTTATTAAAAAAATATCAATAAAATTTATTTTTTCTATTCTTTTAAATATGTTTACTTTTAAAATAATATTAAACATACTTTTCTTAAATAATAAATTAAAATAATATAACATATATGATAATTATTAGTTAAAATAAAATATAAAAAGAATATTTACTTATTTATTTCTTTATTTTTGCGGATACGCAGATATGCGGATCGGATATGCGGATACCAACACAAAATCCGCAATCCGATCCGATTAGTGTGCGGATCCGATCCGATCCGAAAGCCTTGTGGATCGGATCCATATCCGCAATTTTCGGATCGGATTCGGATAAACACTGTGGATATGCAGATCGGATCCGATCCATGGACACCCTTAGTTATTTTGTATTTTTTAATAATGGGAACAAAAAATAATATACTATTAAATTTTTATCAATAAACAATTCACTTTTTTATTTTACATATTGGGGAGGAGTTGGTGTATAACCAGGTTATGGGCGTCCATGGTACTTCACGCAGATGTGACGGCTGCGTTGAAGAAATCGGACGGACCGATTTGACTACGGTAATCGGACGATCCGTTTTCGGGGCTGGGAGAGAACACAAATCGAACGGTCCGATTTGTGTCCACAGCCAGGTGTCACGCATGAGTAATGTAACGGATCTTAGTAAATATAAAAACAATTGTAAAAAAATTATTAAATTATAAAATGTTGAGAATATTATGATTTATTTTTCCCACTTCAATCTTGTGGCGTTCTTCCGTTTATGTATAGGGCTGCACATGGATCGGATAATATCCGCATATCTGCGATAATTATTCGCATCTGATCCAAATTTTGCGGATGGATATTATCCGATTCGCAGAGCTATTGGATCGGATCGGATCCGATCCGCACTATGGTAGGATCGGATTGCGGATTTGGCAGTGATATCCGTGGATCCAATCCGCATATCCGCACATCACATATAAATAGCATAGTTTAAGAAAATAAACCTAATGTGATATGAATTTTAGTGTGTTGTTTTATGAATTTTATGATATCTTGTTTTTTATTTTTTATGTTGTACTTCGACTTAGAATAATTAAACTTAAATCTTGTATTATTATTATTTTTTTTTGTTATTCAAGAGAATTTTTATAGATAATATTTTAGAATTAAATATGCTTAAACAGGTGAAAAATAATTTTTTTTTTTGTAAAAACAGCCAAATGGAATTTGAAAACATTTTTTAATTTTGCGGATATACCCGATATCTAATCCGATCCGATCCGCATACTTGCGGATCAGATCGGATCCGGTTTGAAAAATCGTGGATATAGTATCCGATCCGATCCGATGAGTGCAATACGGATCAGATAAAATTTTAGGCTATATTCGATTCGATCCGATCCGTGTGCAGCACTATTTATGTAAGAATACATTTTTTTTTAAACGGAGAAAAATGAACTTAAGATAAGAGTTTGACCTAAAAATAAGTTTATAAAGAAAATTAACGATGTTTAACAATTCAAAAGATAATCATCATAATTGTGAAAAATATCATACAAATATAACTCAATAAAAATAACTTTATATTTGTTTTAATAATTAAAGTGGCTTAAGTCAAAGATAACATAACTAATTTCTTTTATTATTGTAAATAATCTTTATAACCGATGAAATATTGACGAAAATATTATTTTAAATCAATTTATGATATCATATATATTATAAAAGTTTGATAAGTAAATATTTTAATGTACTTTTAGCTAACATTTTTTAAGCAATTAATATAAAGATAGTGTATAACTAATCTACATATAAATGCAATCATTATCATCAAATAAATTCATTATCCTATAATAAAAAAAGTCATCAATATTTTGTAATACAAAAAAGCTTTATGAATACCACAAATTAGCCATTATACATTTTACGTCCACCTTCTTATATTTAACTTATTATATCTTTGGAATATTCCTTAGTTATTCATTCTTTCTTAATACCAACAAGAAGTAAGTCAGTAACATTTAGTAAACTTGTATATTAACAATTAGTTAAAGACGAGATAGTGAGATACTAATAAGTTAGGAGCAATATACAGTAAAAATATTTTACAAAAAAAAAAAAATTTGAATCATTTTGTAATTATTTTTGGGTTAAGACTATGTTATGAATTTGCCAGCAAAAGTGGGACAGCAGTGAATGATATAGTCTTGGTCTAGAATTGAGTATGGAATGGGCACAATTGTTGCCCCCCAAACCCAAACACACGCCAATGTTGGACGAAAATTCATATCGAAATCAATCAATAACAGAAATTGCCACCAAAAAAAAAAATCAATAACAGAAATTGGAAAAAAACTAAGTTGAGTTGGTCTAGTGGTTAGCTCACTAGTCTGCTTAAGTAAGTGTCGGGGGTTCGAATTCTGCCTTGTGCATGCAGCAACCCATTGGCTAGCGGCAAACTCAAATTGAGCTCAGTACTGTGACGGATTAGTCTTTGACCTGTCGGTTGAAGAATACCGTGGAACAAAAAAAAAGAAATTGGGAAGAAAAATGGGATCAAACAACAAGTAGCTTGACGAAGAGAATTATGGAAACCCAAGAATTGAATTTGGCGTAGAGCACTTCTTCAATGTTCTTCTTATCCCTTCAGTTGCTTGACCTGCCAAATTTCCCGCCAAATTCATCAACATCAAGTGGGGACGAGAAATCTCACATCTTCGGAACTTTCTCTTTTTTTCGTTACCTCTTGAGTCTTGACTTTGCTGCACTCATATTAATTACCAATTTTCAACAGCAAACCGCATATTCCAATATGGAAAAACAAATTTCAGTTATAATAAATTAATTAATCATTTACTACTTCAGTTGTTTTTTATTTGTTTTTTCTTTTGTCTTATTTTTTATTTTTCACAATACTACAAGTTTATATTTTTGTTTGGATTACAAACAAAGTTTTTTCTTTTATATTAATATTTGAAAGGTAAAAATGATATTTTGTATTTTCAACGCATGAAATCATTTTAATTCCTACCAAGCTTTTCAAAAATAAAGATATTAAATTTATTTATAATGTAAATACATAAGATTTATTTAGAGTTCAAATCAAATCAAGAGAGAGAGAGACCCTCATCTTTAAACTTACACACCAGAAAAGACAATATCCCATCACACTAATCAATACATGTTAAGTTAAATTATAGGATAAAGGTGATTTATTTCTATTTGCATGCAAGTTAATTTTTTCACTTCTTCTCTAACTCTTTGCAATATAAATTTTGGATAAATGAAGAAAGTGGTGTCTGATTATACCTAGGGATGACTTCTGAAAGCTCAAGGCCCAAAAAATTGACTTGAGATGAATCATAACCATGATACTAACTAAGGTACAAAAGGGAAAATCGATTCGGAGCAGAGGCAAGGAGAAAGAACCAGAATCTGAGTTTGTTTAAGAACTTCCCAGAGAAGGGTTTAACGTTTTGGGTAGTGTTTCTACATTAAAGAAATATTCCGTCAAGATAAAGAGCTTTATCTGTGAAAGTTGAATCCGGTTCAACTTATAGCACAAAGGTTGTAAATCATCATCTCTTTTATTGTTTTTGTTTTGTACTTCTGTTTCAATGTATATCTTTTTTTATTTTCTTTGAGATGTAAAAGGTAAAAAAAAAAGGTATTAAAAAAAGTCATAGAGTGAAAGAGATTGAGTAAAATACTTGAGAGAAAAGTCAAGAGTAATTTCAGATTTCTTTTAGTTGTATTTTCTATTTTGAATCATGTACCTATGAAGTATCCCTTGCTAAGTTGAGTAAGCACTTAGTGTGGTGAGTCTAAGTATTAGCATAGCTAAGTCAAGTTTATGTTAAAGCTTGTGTGTCCCGATAGAATTAAGTTGAGTCCTAGAAAATTGGTGTATGTAATACTTGGATTATAGTAAAAATTCCACCAATATTGTGGTGGAGACTGGATGTAGATTACATTGTACAAGGCAACCGAACCAGAATATTTGGCTGTGTCATCTTCTTTTCTCTCTGGTTTAGTTTTATTTTTTGGTTTTTATGAGACAAAACAAAATTATCTCCTGAATTATCCACTGTGCAGATCAAACAGAAATCAAGTTTAAAGTTCTGGGTTTAAGGCTTAATTAATCAAAGTTAAAGAAGGTCATAGATTCACTCCCTTCTCAGGAACCTTTAATTGGTATCAAGAGTCAAGGTCTCAAAAATCAAGCTTAACAGCTTGGAGTAGAGATCCAATAACAAACAACTTGGGCACAACTACAGTGATCTACACACTAATAAAGGGACAGTCAAATAACAGGCCTCCTTTTTTTAATGGGAAGAACTATGCTTATTAGAAAGAAAAGATGCGGATCTTCATTCAATCAATTGATTACAACATATGGAGGATAGTTATGAGCAGTCCCAAAATTCCAACGAAAACAAGTGCTGATGGAGTGGTAACTCAAAAAAAAACCAAATAGAATAATGATGACAAAAAAAAAAGGTGAAACTAATCGCTAAAGTTATTAACTTGCTACAATGTACTGTCATATGATGATGACTACTTGAGCTGCTGCATGATAACAAAATTAACTGAATTCTGGTAAATCAGCTTTTACTACCAAAACAAAATTATATATCTATAATGCCTAATCTATGCTTAGCTTCATTAAGTTTGTTAGGATACAACAAAAATGGGTTATCAATTAGATTATGCACTTTTATAAAATTTGGTTTAAAGTAGAATTAAATTTTTTGAAAAATTGTCAAATCTTAAGATTATTCACGAGATCATCTTAAGGTTATTGCATACCATGTATTAGAAGGTTTGATCTCCTCTAATTTTTTTTTTATCTTTTCTATTTTTCCTATTTTTTCCTTTAAATTAAAGTAAAAGAGTGGCATATAAACATTATATATCTGCGAATAATTTTAGTTTAAGTTTATTTTTTACTTTTTAGGTCTACCTAAAATTTCCTACAACTCAACTTTGATTGATTTGAATCAAAACTTTTGTAACTAACACGTTGAGGACAACTAGAAAAAAGATCAGATTTTTCTTTTATAGTGTACCTTAATACATTAGTAAAATCGCCACATTGTGTTTGTTTCATTTCTATTGGCAACAAGATGAACAAAAACTCCATAACAATATTTAAACTAGCCTCTGTTATAATGTTATATTATATGTTAAAAATAAATCCAAAAACTGATACAAAATAAACGACACATTAATAGAGAGCATATACTCAAAATGAAAATAATACATTGTGTTGGGTTTGAGGAAACAAAAATAATAATTTGATAATGACTAACTTTATAATCTTGAGTTAAAAGTTTAATTTTTTTTTTTTTTTTGTGTGGGTCAGTGAAGTCCCAAATTGTTTTTGATATGTGTGTTCGTTGTGCAAAGAAATATAGTATTCATAACAAGCCCAATAATATAATAGATCCAAAATAAAAAATATCAACTTCATTATTTGGTAGCCCAAGAATAGTGTTGCGAATCACAAATCTCTTATGGCCCATGACCAAACAACCAAACTCTCCTTCTCTCTTCGATTCTGTAACCCACGTGATTAACTTTAAATTAAGATTGAAAAAATTTGTAAAAGCAAGAAGAAAAAGAAGCTCGGTTTAGGGTTCAAATAAAAAAAGAAAAAAGTGATTATCAAATTCAAGCAAAAAAGAGAAAATAAGAAAAAAAAATTCAAAGACTAGGACACAAAAGCAAAAATCAAATCAAATGTTGAACTCAGAAAATTATTTTTATCTTTGTGCTTTCATTATAATTTGCTAAAGATGTTTTCCTTCTGCATGCATCATTCGAGTAAGATGGAGAAAATGGAGGTTATATATCACTACTTCAAATCAAAAGTCAAGAACAAAATTTGGAGCCAGAGAATTGATGAATGGCTCAGATTTTTAAACCTAAATGAAAAAGGAAGAAAGAGAAGCAGCTAGGTAAGAATGCATGTGAACTCTAATCACTAGTGCTGTCCCATCTCTTCTTTGTGCTACTGTTATGATATTTGGGGAAGAAGAACAAGTCAAATATTTTCAACCAAGATTCAAATTTTTGGAAGCTTTATTCTTCTTTAAAAAAGTAAACGGTTAGAAATTGAAGTAAGGAGTATGAGCACACAGTTAGGTTCTCATAATTTTCGAGCTTAATCTTCTTCTCCTTCATGGTTTCACATTAAATTTTCTGTTCTTCAGTATTCATCTTTCTTTATTTCTTTTCAATGGAAAAAGACATTAAGTGAGGTATCAATAAAAGCCATTGAGAGAAAAGACAAAGAGGGTTATCCAGAAAAATCCATAAAATTATGTCAAACTCTTTTATTTGTATTTCTGTTTTGCATTCATGATCTTGAAAGAATTTCCTTGCTAAGTTGGGTAAGCACTTAGTAGTTGAAAGTCTAGGGATGTACCTAGCCAACTGAGCTTGGGTAGAAGCTTGGTTTGTCCTAGATAGGATTGGGTAGAATTCTAGAAAATTGGTGATTGTAATCATTGTAAAAAATAGTAAAAATTCTACTACTATTGTGGAGGAGACTAGATGCAGGTTATATTGCACATGGTGGCTGAACCAAGATACATGGTTGTGCCATTCTCTCTTCTCTGCTCTTCTTCTATTTTCTTTTGATATGAGACAAAATAAAATTGTCTCCTGCATTATCTTTTCACAAAAGTCTTAGCAATCCAAAAGTAAAGAGTTTGCTCAATTCTTGATCAATCGTGAAGAGACAAAATAAAATTGTCTCTTGTGTTTTAAAGTGACAAACTCAATAGCCAATAAGTTCCGAATTCAGTTAAAAGCTAAAGTGTACAAGTTTTAAAAAGGAGGTCATAGATTTAATCTTCTTTTTCTAGGCTATTGACAAACCTTCACATTGATACATATGTATTCGGTTCGTTTTGCAGATAATACAACAATGACAATTATAGTGTTATTAGCATGATAGCTTTTGCTTTATTGCATGCAACTCAGTTATGTCATCTTTTATGCTCATTCATCGATTAGAAAACTCTTGAGAACATACAACCATAGTTAATAAAATTGGCTGATGTTCAATTGAAAAATTGGTGAAGTGATTTAGACGATTGGGTTTGACACTATGACCGTTTAAATAATTAAACCGATAAAAAACGGTTAAATTCATAAAAACCGGTCAATTCATGTACAACCGCATAAAAACTCCAAAAAAAGCCAAGCTCACAATGTTGTGGATATCTTTTCCAATGTGATTCAAAAACTCCTTAAAAAAGTATGCCTGAAATCCATCAGGCCTGGATCCTTGAAAGAGTTCATACCCATAATTATCCTTTTAACTTCTTCTAAAAACACTAGTTCTATGAGATATCTGCACGCCTTCTGACTTAATTGTCGGAGGGAAACATCCCAAGAACATCTATATCCACCTATTTTCTGCTGCAAAATAGCCTCTGAAAAATTTATTAGTTTCTGCTTTCAAGTCTTTCATGTTATCAATCGAAGTCAAAATATTAAAATCACAGCTATCCAGAAAAAATAATAAGAATGATGATAGAGTATACCAACAACATGGTTTGGAATAAGTCACACAAAAATTATGTCTTTGTCGAAGTCTTCTCCTACTACTGGGAGGCCTTCATTAACTGTTTATGGGCCTAATATTAATGGGAGAGTTTTAGAGAGAATTTGACCTGTGTATTTTTCATAGATTTGTTGCTTAAAGCTATTGAACATACTATATTGGGTTAAGTACTATTTTCGTCCCTAAGGTCTAGGGCGAAAATCAAATTCATCCCCGACCTTTTTTTGTTATTAAAATCATATCCAACGTTACAAAATGTTATAAAATCGTCCTTTAATACTTCAATTTTATTATTTTGACAAAATTACCCTTTATAATTAATAAAAATAATATTAAAAAAAAACAAAAAAACCCCTCCCCCCACCCCTTACCCGAACCCAAATCCTGCATCTCTTTAGTTTCTTCCCTCTCATCCCTCTCATCCCCTTTTTCTTACCTTTCCTCCTACCCTTTTCTTCGAACCCCCCTCCCAACTATAACCCCAATTCTTCTTCTCTCTCTTTCCGCCACCGTACCATCTCCGCTCCCGCCTCCTTTCTACCTTCTTCTCCCCGACGAGGTCCACAACCTCGCCGCCCAGTCCCACATCGCCGTCTCCGTCGATAGCAAAACGCACCGAACCAGCGAGTCCAATCCTGTGAGCGTTGCAAGAGGTCACTGCCATGGACAGCGAAGAAGTCAGTGACTCTGTCCCTACGATTGGCTTGCAAGGCGTGAACGACGAAGAAGCGGAGAAGAGAAGTTGATGATCTTATCGACGTGAAAGCCCTTTCCAAGATCGGTTCGGAACTCAGAGTCGTAGGATTGGATAGTGTTGGTGAAGCCTCGGAAGACGTAATGCATGTTCTCCATTAGCAGAGAGAGCGTGGGTTAGGGACTGGCAGAACAAGAAATATAACCATCTTCGTTCCTCCTTTTATTTTTTTTTAATTCTTTTTAATTTCTATGGGTGCGAATTTTGGATTTGAAGTGCAATTGATAATTGTTAGTGATTTATTTTGTGGTTGTTATTGCTGCTGAATTTGTTATTGTTGAATTTGCTGGATTTGTTGTTGTTGCTGGTGAAGAAGAGTAGAAGAATTATTGTTGCTAAATTTAGTTGTTGTTGTTGCTAAAGGAGAGAAGAATTGGAATTTTTTGGGTGGGGGAGGGGGAGGAAGGGGGAGTCCGAAAAGAGCAGAAGGAAGCTGAATTTGTTATTGTTGAATTTGCTGGATTTGTTGTTGTTGGTGGTGAAGAAGAAAAGATGAATTGTTGTTGTTAGATTTAGTTGTTGCTGTTGTTGAAGGAGAGAAGAAGAATTGGAGTTTTTTAGGTGGAAAGAGGGAGGAAGGGGGAGTCCAAAAAGAGCAGAAGGAAAGGGATGGAAAAGGAAGAAACATCGGGGATGGGGATGGGGATGGGGATGGGGATGGGGTGGGGGAGGGTTTTTTGTTTTTTTTTTTAATATTATTTTTATTAATTATAAAGGGAAATTTGGTCAAGATAATAAAATTGAAGTAGTAAAGGATGATTTTATAACGTTTTGTAACGTTGGGGATGATTTTAATAACAAAAAAAGGTCGGGGACGAATTTGATTTTCGCCTCAGACCTTATGGATGAAAACAGTACTTAACCCTACTATATTCTTCTAACAACTTTAAAACCCACACACATATAACACCGTTACAAGTCAGAAGTTCCGACTGTCACTAAAACCTAACCATCCACCAAAATAAATTGATTAACCAAGTAATGCAACCTATTATAAACCCATTTAGCTTAGTGAAAGCAATGTACTCACCTACTATTTGTGCGAGTATTCAGTGAAAATATCGTTGCTGACATCGCATCTACCTCCGCGCTTCAAGGGATTCGAAGATAATGACAGTGAATAATGGGCGTCATGATGATAAACGGAGTCCTAACGTTAATGGTGATGGTGGTGACGTGGGAGATGAGGTTGTAATGGTATAGGATTTCTATGTAAAAACAAGAATGAATGGTGGGGTTTGGTGTCTTTTCAAGACTTAGTTTCGTTAGTATGGAGGGAAATCAGCAGGTGCTAAACACAGTATTTCATACAAATTCAGAGATTATTTTGTTCTTCTCGTACATGTAGACACTTAAATGTTACGTATGTAAGTTTACATACCAACTTAGCAGTCTCCGTCAGTGAGTTATGCTGAAAAATGAATGAGCTATGTTTGATGAAAAAAAAACATTAAAAATTAATCTGTATATTAATTTTTTTTTAGAAACTAAAATGTCCATCTCTAAAATTTTTAAGGATTAATTTAGATAATTTTTTTTTGGCATTTTACAATTGTTAGTGACACTATTTTAACACTAATTAATTTATTCTTACTTGATTTCGCAGTCAACCATTTAATTATATGGACTTATTGTGAAGTAATTTTTGGCTGGGCTTCCAAAGTCCAGCATAGCTTTCCAAATTGTTTGAAAAACGAAAATTTAAGTATTAACTTATTACAATTCGCATGACGAGGGACAAGGATATGTATGAAAGATTGTAAGCACAAATTGACAAATTCACATCTCGCACAGCGGGGACTAAGTCTTAGTTTGACAAAATTTTTATTTTTTAAAAATAATTTATTAAAATTATTTTAAAAAATTATTTTTTAAAATTATAATATTTATGTCTGATAAATTAAATTAAAAAATAATTTTTAATAAATATAAATAATAATATTATATTTGATAAAATATTTTTAAAATTTTAAAAATATTATAATAGATATAATTATAAGAGTTAAATTTTAAAATTTATTAACATATAAAATTATATTAAATTTGTTAATTTTAATAAATATAATATAACTTTTAAAATATTTTTTTAAGTATTTTTAAAAGCAAAAATTACAAACAAATATATTTTTTTTATTTGTCAAACACAAAATAAAATATATATATATATATATATATATATATTTAAATACAAATACTTTCCTCAAAAACCTTTACCAAATTAAGTTTTACACTCATGACCTTCATTCCATCAAAGATTGAGTGGTGGCAGTTATCAATCTTGATTAGCCTTGCTGTCCGCTCAAATAATTTATTCAATGATTTGCAATGAATTTTTTTTTGAGTTAATACTTAATTTAGTCCTTTAATTCGTACGCAAACTTTAATTTAATTTTTAAAATTTTAATTATTTTTATTTAATTTTTAAATTTTATAAGCGTGATTTATATTAATTTTTGAAATAATTTCATTATGTTTAAATAGTCTAAAAATAACGTTGTAATATTTGTTTTGGGATAAAAAATTTCAATAAACATCACTTATAATATTTTTGGGTTATTAAAATATCAAAACCAAACATCTAACTATTCATATTAGTGTTCTATTAACGTCTATGCATAAAAAATCGTTTCAAAGATTAACATGAGTCAATTTCACAAAATTTTGAGACTAAATAAAGCAATTAAAATTTTAGAGACTAAATTAAAATTCGTATGCAAATTCAAAAACCAAATTGAATTTTATCTCGAATAAGCTGTACATCTTTATTTATAAATGATATAATATATGTATAATATAAAGAGAAAGTTTAGAGTCAGTATTTTTATTAAAATTTAGCTCACAGTTAATTAGTAGAAAAAAAGTGAACAATCTTACACTATTAAATATAATTTTATATAACTAAATTAGGTTGGTCGAATGGTTAGTTTACTTTTTTGCTTAAGCAAGTGTTGAGGGTTCAAATTCCGCCTTATGCATGCAGTAACCTATTAGCCACCACCAATAGACCTTTAAATGGAGTTCAGATTCGCGATAAATTAATTTTTGACCTGTCGAGTTAGAATATATATATATATATATATATATATATATATATATATAATTTTATATTATTAAAAATACTAATAATAATAACCAATTGATGGCTATAAATTTCAAGATATGTTGGCTCAATATAAATTTCAGCTTGTTAAGCGTCACAACTCACAAACAATGAGTCCGACCACACAAATTAACTTGATTAACTTTGTAACTAATTATAATATATTTAAATTACTAATATATTTTATAAAAGAAATTTTTATCTGTTTGACACATAAGACACTCCTCTCATCAAAATAAAATATATGGTTATTATTAGGGGTGTTTGTGGTGCAATTTGGTTCGATTTTTGAAGAAAAAACCATTCGATCTGATCGTTTAATTAAACTGCGGTTCAGTTTGATTCGATTTTTTTATCAAGGTCATCCGAACCAAACCAAATCAATTAAAATCGGTTTGATTTAGTTCGGTTTGTTCGGTTTTTTCAATCAAATCAAAAAATAACCACATACTATTATGCAAAGTCATAACATTGAAATTATAGAATACAAGTACACCATAACTAACAAAAGTCTTGATTCAATAAATTCAACAACAAAAGAAATTAAAATACGACAATTAAAGAAGTTTAAAGGTTTAATAGTCAACACAACAAAAAATAAAAACAAATTTCCAACAACAGATAGCCACGTCTTGGTGTCCTCTCCAACAAAACAATGAAACTTCTTCAAGCAAATCTACCTGAAATCAAAAGACAATTACATAATAAAAACAATAATAATTGGAAAAAACACTTGATCATGTCACAAGTGAATCTTCACCATCATCTCTTAGGACCCATTCTAGGGACTACCTTATCAAACAATGTTAAAATTTTACCACTGACATGTCCAATACTCCAATCAGAAAAGATCCACACACATAGACCACTACAACCTTTATTTAAAGTGCACTTGATTTTATGATTAATTTGAACAATTATTTTAAAAAAAAAAGATTAACCATTGTACTTGTCAACCTAAAATTTACTTAAGAGACCTACGATCAAGATCTATGGAAAGCACATTCGAAACTATGCTGTTAGATTGAGATGAGTTTAAGTAAATAGTTACCATGAATGGTAAGATCTATAGAAAGCACATTCGATGCAAGACCACCATGAATAGTTCCAGGCTCAGATGCCAAAGGGTTTGTTGCTCCAATCAACTTTCGGCCAGTTGCAACAACACCTTTACCCTCCCAAACCATGGCAACAATAGAACCAGAGATCATGTATTAGACCAATCCATTAAAGAAAGGCTTTGTAATTACTAGCAATTTGTGGAGTTTCTAAGCTAAATTATTACCACGTATGTTAAGTAGTAACAAAAACAAAAGAAATTACCTTTCAAGTAAAATCCCTTCAATTTACTAATAATAATCTCCCCAACCTGAAACAGAAAGTAGCTTTTTTTCAAATATTATAAGGGGAAAAAAGAACAACATTGACCTATTTTACAAAAATAGCTACCTTCATCAACATAATTACTAACAATTTCAAACAATTAGTAATGAACAAATAATTAAAAAATCAGTAATGAACAATAAACAACAACAACATAATTACTAACAATTTCAAACAATTAGCAATGAACAAATAATTAAAAAATCAGTAATGAACAATAAACAACAACTAGCAATCAACAATGAACAATGAATAACAATCAACCATGAACAATGAACAGCAAAGTAATTACTAGTAATTTCAAAAAATAACAACAAAATAATGAACAACAATCAACAATCAAACAACAAATATATAGAACAATGAAACTGAGATTATTGATTTATTGATTAACAAGTTAACAACAACCAGTAGCAAGCCAACAATCCATCAATGAATAACCAAGTTAGCAAACAATTCAACAAACAGAACAAAATCAGCAACAATGAATCAAATTACCAAAATAAATCAATAATTTAACCAGCAACAATACCTAACAAAATAAATCAATAACCAGCAACAATGAATCAAATTAACAATGAATCAACAAGTCAGCAAGTCAGCAATAAAGTAAACAATATCAATGAATCAACGATTTAACCAAATTACATACCTGACTCGGTGGCTCGGGCTCCATATCTGACTTGAATCGGTGGCTGGGTGGGAGACTTGAATCGGTGACTGGTGGGTGCTGTGTTGTGGGTGGCGACTGGCGAGGGTTGTGGCTCTGCTACTGCTGGGTGCGAGGTTGCGAGGGTCGGGCTCTGCTACTGCTGGGTGCGAGGAAGGAGGCTCGTGCTCTGCTACTGCTGGCGCTGGGTGCGAGCCTGCGAGGGACGAGGGTCGTGCGCTGTGTGCGAGGGTCGTTCAGGCTGTAGTGCGAGGGTCGTGTGCCACTGCAGAGAGGAGAGCGCGACGGTGAGAGGAGAGCGCGACGGTGAGAGGATGAGACTGAGAGCTTTGGATTGGGGGTGGGAGGCGTGGGGTTAGGGCTCACTTCTGCTCAGTAATCGCGCTCAAGGGAATTGGGGTTTGACCGTTTGGGGGGTGGGGTGGGGGTGGGGGTGGGGGTGGGGGAGTGGGTTGGTTTTAAGGGGTTTTTTACTAAACCGATTCGGTTCGGTTCAATTAGAATTTTCTTGGTCAGAATCGAAAATCGAATCGAACCGTAAAAAAAATTGCAAAACCCTTTTTTCGATTTTTTCGGTTTTCAATTTTATTCGGTTTTCGATTTTTTCGATTCGGTTAATCGATTTAATTCGGTCCAGATCGATTTTGAACACCTTAGTTATTATTAATTATGGTATATTTGCATTCAATATTGTGTAGTAATATAAACATTTTATATTAGGATGCATGCAATGATTTCCAAGTTTAACCCAAACCTGAATTTGTGCGGGATTTAAAGTCTCTACCTGTATGTTTCAATCAAATATTTCTTCACACGTTCCAACTTCCAACTGCATATACTACTCACACAGCAAAAATGATATCAGCTATCATCATCTTCTTTCTTTGTTTTATTGCTTCACAAACCTTGTTAGTGTTCATGCCGTATGCTACAACAGCCGCTATGCCTTTGAGTTCAGAAACCGACAAGCTCGCTTTGTTAGCTTTGAAGGTAAAGCTTACCAATGGTAATCACGACAATAATGCTCTGCCATCATGGAATGAGTCTCTCCATTTCTGCGAATGGCAGGGCGTTACGTGTAGTCGCCGCCACAAGAGAGTCTCAGCCTTGCAACTGCAAAATCAAGACTTGGGAGGAACTCTTGGACCAACTCTTGGAAATCTAACCTTCCTCAAGAAGCTCAATCTCACTAACGTCAACCTGTATGGCGAGATTCCAAGAGAAGTTGGTCGTTTGAAGAGGCTTCAGATTCTCTGCTTAGACATGAATAATATTCATGGGGAAGTTCCTATGGAGATAACCAACTGCTCCAAGCTTCAGGTAGTTTTCTTGAATTACAACAACCTCACTGGGAAAGTTCCTGCATGGTTTGGATCCATGGTGCACCTTACTTGGTTGCAACTTGGAGCCAATAATTTAGTTGGAAGAATTCCACCTTCCTTGGGAAATCTTTCATCGTTGGAGACTCTGTCACTTGCATACAATCATCTGGAAGGAAATATACCTTATGTTTTGGGTAGGTTATCCAATTTGAATTCTATTTTTCTTGATTCAAATAATTTGTCAGGCATGATTCCTCCTTCACTTTACAACCTTTCCAATATTCGAGATTTTCATTTAGGGAAAAACCAATTAGTGGGTACTCTTCCTTCAACTATAGACCATGCTTTTCCCAATCTCCAGCAGTTTACTATTCCATTGAACCAATTTACCGGAACTTTTCCATCTTCAATATCCAACCTGTCTCAGTTGCAAGTGTTTGATATAGGAGTGAATAGTTTTAGAGGACCAATTCCTCTTACTTTGGGACGCTTGAACAAGCTTCAGGTACTTTTAATGGATTATAACAATCTTGGAAGTGGACAACCTCATGATTTGGATTTCCTTTCCTCACTAACCAATCTTACTCAATTGCAAAGGTTGTCTTTTGAGGCAAATAATCTAGGTGGTGTATTGCCAGATCTCATAGGCAACTTATCTACCCATCTCTATTTACTTGATATGTGGGTTAATCAGATATCTGGGAGGATTCCTCAAACCATTGGGAACTTAATCGGCTTGACTACACTTATTTTGGCACAGAATTCCCTTGAGGGATCAATTCCAGATTCAGTTGGAAAGCTTAAAAATCTAGCAAGATTGAACTTGCAACAGAACAAGTTATCTGGTAACATTCCTAGTGTTATTGGCAATCTTACTATGTTATCTGAAGTTTATCTTGGCATCAATGAGTTAGAAGGAAGCCTTCCATTTACTCTTAGGTACTGCAGCATGATGCAGAAATTTGTTGTAGACACAAACTACTTAAGTGGTAACATACCCAATAATACATTTGGGTATCAAAAAGGTTTAATAACTCTTGATTTATCCATCAATGCCTTGACCGGTTCCGTTCCTTCAGATTTTGGTAACTTGAAACAACTTTCCATACTGTATCTACATACAAATAATTTGTCTGGTGAAGTTCCCCTGGAACTAGGTGCTTGTTCTGCTTTAACAGACTTTTGGCTGACGAGAAACTTCTTTCATGGAAGTATACCTTCGTTCTTTGGTTCTCTAAGAAATCTTGAAATCTTAGACTTCTCAATCAACAACTTCTCAGGCACAATTCCGAATGAACTCGAGAATCTGACTTTTCTGAATTATTTGAACTTGTCTTTTAACCATCTTTATGGTGAGGTCCCAATAGGAGGAATCTTTAGAAACATCACGGCAATGTCACTCATTGGAAACGAAGATATCTGTGGTGGGATACCTCAGCTGAATCTCCCTCCATGTCCTGAGTTGCTTTCACATAAACACAAGAGTTCTTTTAAAGTTACCCTGATCATTGTAATTAGTGGGGTTTCGGCATCTTTTGTGGTTTTCATCTGCATTTGTTATTTGAGGAAAAAGCCCAAAACATTATCTTCTTCACCATCACTGGAACATAGGTACTTGAAGGTTTCTTATGGAGAGCTACATCAAGCAACCGACGGATTTTCTTCATCAAATCTAGTTGGCACCGGAAGCTTTGGCTCTGTATATAAAGGAACACTTGTCCAATTTGAAAGACCTATTGCTGTGAAGGTGTTGAATCTTCAAACACATGGGGCATCAAAGAGTTTCATGGCCGAATGCAAAGCTCTCGGAAAAATCAGGCATCGGAATCTTCTAAATATACTTACTTGCTGTTCAAGTCTCGATTATAAAGGTGATGATTTTAAGGCCATAGTGTTTGATTTCATGTCTAACGGGAGTCTAGAGACCTTGTTGCACAACAATGAAGAAAAGGAGTCCAAAAACCTGAATCTCAACTTTGAACAAAGGGTTAACATTGCTCTTGATGTAGCTTTTGCATTGGATTATCTTCACAATGATTCTGAGGAAGCTATAGTTCATTGTGATGTTAAGCCGAGCAATGTTCTTCTTGATGATGACATGGTTGCCCACTTGGGGGATTTTGGGCTTGCTAGGCTCCTTCATGGTCATGGAGGCACTGATTGTTCTAGTGGAGATCATGTTAGTTCATCTGCAATTAAGGGAACTATTGGATATCTTCCACCCGGTAAGATACTTTTTTTATCCTTACTAAAATGTTTTAAATTATGTCTCACCTTTGTTTGCCATATCATAATAATGGGAGAAGCTAAGTTACTAAATTCTTTTTTTGTTAGTAGAATTCTGTTATAATTTATATTAGGTTAAGTAAACCATCATAGTTACAATATTATACTTACAGTTCAAACTTTCAAAAATCAATTTGTTGTCTTAGATATTGTATTAATTGACACCTTTGAAATCCATGTGACAAAGGTGTATTTATATTCTTTAACTTCATTTTCGTTTGAAGAATTGTTATATATTCAAATGAAACAGAGTATGGAGCAGGTGGCTCAGTGTCAGCAGAAGGAGACATGTATAGCTATGGAATTCTTCTTTTGGAGATGATCACTGGAAAGAAACCAACTGATAGCATATTCGGTGAAGGCCTAAGCTTACACATGTTTTGTAACATGGCAATTCTTGAAGGAATCAGTGAGATTGTTGATTCAAGATTGCTCATTCCAATTACTGAACAAGAGGGAAGAAGGGTCACAAGGCAGCAAAATATGGAAGACACCATTCGAGAATGTCTTGTGTCTTTTACTAGGATTGGAATTGCATGTTCTGAAAAGGTTCCATCTCAACGAATGGGCATAAAAGATGTCATAATGGAGTTACATGCAATTAAACAGAAACTGCTTTCATAAAGAGCCATTTTCATGAAAACAAAATCATGAATTGTTTTCATCACTTGGATTTATCAGAGTTGGATTACTATGCTAGTGTTCATTTGTTGTTTTATGTGAATAATCGTCTGTTGTACTTTACATTGCTTCAGCTGTATCTGGCAGCCTAATTGTTTGTCTATGTTTTTTGTACTCTTTGCAACAATCTATTCTTAATATATAAAAGTAGATACATAGGTTTACCCACGTTACTTCTAAGTTATTTCTCTTCTTCTACTAACGCCATGTCAGCACCAACGCTTACTTGGCAAAATTTTAGAATCCACCACTCAAATATTGCCAAATTAAACTTTTATTTTCACATAAAAAAAACACAAAAAAACAACTAAAAAACACAATAAAAACCAACTAATTAACTTTTTTCCAAATCAATCCTTATTTCTAAAACAACAAAAACACAAATTAACATTTACTCCAACAAAAAGCTCTCAAAACCAAAGAGCTTATTACCTTTCTCAAACTCTCACCCTCTTACCACCTTTCCGTACCAAGATCCTATTTCCTCCACCCTCTTCCGGTCCCATGAGCCATTGTTTTTTCCTCAAAACAAATTGTACATCACGATATCCATCTCCGGCGGAGCCGCATTGCATAAATTACAAAAATCAGGGCAAACTCCATTTCTCCTCTTGCGGTTTCCCTGCCAGAGCTCGATTCTGGGTCTCAGACCAACGTCACCATTCGGCGCTGCCAACGTAGGAAATTTGTCCCAGATATCTTCATAAAGATTTTCAACTTTGCCGTTTACTTTTCTCATTGTTCAATATCATTTTCAATAACCCTATTTATTTGTTATAAATAATAATATTTTAATTGTGAACTCATTGCAAATAGCACAAGTTTATGTATTTCTCTTTTTTAAATAATTCTGTCCAACGGTCACAACCAAAATTAATGTGCATCTAAAATTATTACTCCCTATATACTATCAATTGTAATATTTCATCATTAAATTATAAATTGTTATTTTACATGTGGAGTACTTTTTCCACAATTTACTTCCTCTTTTTCAAATTGTTATTCCACATGTACAGTATTACTTCCACAGTTTACTTGGAATGAATTATCATTCTTTGACCATGTCTTATTCTCTTTATTGTAGAAGGATTTGCAGTGGTAATGACAGACCGAAAGAGTTAATACCCAAAATTGCTAGATGAAAATCAATCAATCACTATTTAGTAAAATGTTTTAAAAAAACTAAAACAAAAAACTTATATATTATTATTCAATTGAAACATCAAGTACTAATTAAATACAATAAACATACATTAAAAGTGTCATAATAATAATAATTATAAAAAATTTCAGTTACAAATATTCAAATTCTACAACTTATACATATTAAGACTCTTACCACTCTTTATTTTTTAATCTCTTATACTAATTGTCAAAAATTTTTTAAATTTAATATAACATTTTTATATGTTTTTCATTCTCATTTATTTATTTTTTTCATTATTTACAAACAAAAAAACCGCAAGACAAGACAAAGTGTAGCCATTAATGCAAATCGCAAAATGAAAAAAAAAATGCAGTTTTGTATAACTCTAATATAAATAACCTATGTCTTTTTTGAAAATAAATAAATTTAAAATCTATTTATAATATGTTCTCTAAAATTTTTTAATATAACATTTATTAAAATATACTATATAGTATAAATAATCTATCTCTCCGCGCATTGCGCGGGTCTCACTCTAGTTTCTATAATTTTAATATCAATAAAAGTTATAATATAATATAATCTAAGTATTCATATTCATACCCATATTTAAAACACTGTATATTATTGCCAATTTTGAAACTAAACATATATATTATAATTGTTTTAGTACGATAAGAATTTGAACATGTAATTATATAAATTATTAGCTACTACATAAATTACTTATATAAAATATATATTAAATATAAAAAAAATATTTATATAAAAATATATGATGGCTTATTTTTGGATTTTGTTAATTTGTATTTTAAGGATATAAGTTAAACATATTATAAAAGAAAATGTTTATAAAATATTAATTTTTTTATATTTTTAATATATTAAATACATAAAAAATATTAAAATGTTTTATTATTATATTTTTAAAATGTGCCTTAATAACACAAGTTAGTTAAATTCTTTTAAATATCACATTATTTAGCAACGTTAAGTTCTTAACTTATATCTTTAAATTATCTTTAAGTATTTCTTTTCTTTAACAAAAGAAGACTTCAGATTTAGGGATGGTTTAGTGTTTTCATAAGGATGGGGATTCCTCCTCCGTCTCCGTCTTATTTCTGTCACAAATTTTTATTTATTTTTCTTGCAAGAGAGGTAAATATCTGCAAGTAACCATGAATATTAAGTAGTGACAAAAAAAAAATTAAAAAAATCACCAAAAAAACCATGAATATTAAGTTTTAGGTGTATGAAATTAAAAGTTAAAACATAAATTTAACGTAATCAATATATACAAAAAAATTTTAACAAACAAATTAAAATAAAATAAAATAAATTTCCCTAAATGCTAAAAATTTTTCGAGAATTTGTAGGTTTTCGTGGAGTGGATTTTGGTATTCATCCCGGTTTATTTGCCGGAACGGTCCCTATGACTATGAGGATTTTGTGCGGATCTCTGTTAGTCCCTTCGTTGTGGGTAATTTCTATGAAGGGTAAAGTATACTTTTTGTCCCTAAAGTTTACTAAAAGTTTTAAAATTACCCCTAAGTTTCAATTTGTTTCAATTTTATCCCAAAAGTTTTTGAATTGCATCAATTTTACCCCTGAACGTTAACAGCGTTGAAATCACTAACAGACGTTAATGACGTGGCAACAAGGAGTTCCATGTGGCAACTATGTGTGTGACTCATTTGTAAAATGTTTTTTTAAATAATTTTTAATTTTTGTTTAAAAATTTATATTAAAAAAATAAAATAGGTAAAAATCCCATCATGAAACCCTAAAACTAACTTCTTCATTTACGTCTGCGTCTTCGTCTTCTTCATTCTCTGTAAGAATCAGAAACCCTAAGGAATGGCTTCCCAAGGCTCTGTATCATCACAAAAAAGTAGTCGGCGACGAAGAACGCTGACGTGCAACTGTGGTGAACCCCCTGTACTGAGATGGTCGAAGACACCAGACAATCCCGGCCGGAGATTTTGGGGCTGTGTATACTTTGATGTAAGTTTGAGTGCTTTCTCATTTTGATGTCTTCCTGAGTATCTTCAATTTCTTTTTTTTTTTGTGTTTATGTTGCAGATTGGGAAGGAGTGCACATTTTTTTCCTGGGCGGATGGAGTTGCAGAGATAGAAGAGGCTGAGGTTGCAAGGTTGAAGATGAAGATTTCCACCTTGAAGGCTAAATTAGTTTATGCCAAATGCAAACTGTTGGTGGCTGTAATTTTTGGTGTGTTGGGTTGGTTTATGGTGATTCTAATGGTTTATCTGTGGGTGAAGAATGGAACCCATTTGAGGTTAGGGTACTAATGCGTTTGTGACAGATGAAAATAGCAGAGTAAGAATAGGATGGCTGTTTGTAAACAGTTTCAAAACTGTACTAAAGTCGAAAACTTGTTAATGTTGTTGTCCTTGAAGTTTAATTTATGTTTCAAAAGTATCCCTAAAAGGATTAAAATAGTTTGGCACTAAAATTGGCATTAAGAACCTGTTGTGACAAAGACAAACTCTAATTAAAATTTGCATGACATAAGTTGTTAATCATAAGCAAAATAACATAAGTTGTTAATCAACATAATCTCAAATTAACATAAGTCATAACCGAAGTAAAAACTGAATTACATAATCTCCAATTAACATAAGTCATAACCAAAGTAAAAACTGAATTACATAATTCGTAAGCAAAATAATTCAGCAACAAAGAAAGAGTTGGAGTCATAGGTCATAAGTCATAATACAAAATGCCAATATTGTTCAAGCTTTCAAAAGAAACACCAATTACAAGATTTGACACAACTAAGACCCTGTGAGAGTACTCTGAGTTTGACTCCCTTGTGATGAGGGTTGTCCATGTGCAGTTGAAGTGGAGTTGCTCCTAAGGATTCTAGTTGGTCTTGGTGGCTGGAATTTTTTTTGTGCAGTTGGTTGGGTATTAGGCCTTGCTGCAACATTGGCCAACCTGGTCCTCTTATGCGCTGAGCCAGTAGATCCAGCTTTCTTAGCAGTGCTGTGCTGGGATGGTGATGATGTAGCAGTTCCAGCATTATTGTTTTGGGCCGACGATGTAGCAGCAGTAGTTTCCTATGATGGACATGAACAAAAAACAGCCAGTTACAGTTTAAAAAAGGTAAATAGCATTAGAAACAGTCTTATGTATGGAAAAGGAAACAATAGACAAGTACTTACGGTTGGTCTTCTAAGAGGGCAGCCTCGCTTGTTGTGACCCAATTTTAGACAATGAGAGCATTTTTGTTGTAACCCCAGCCTAGAAGTGCTTGGGCCGTGTGGTTCTTCACCCTCTCCTCTTGCTCTTTTCTTCTTAGGCCTCCCAATTGGCACTCTGTGTGGTGGAGGAACCACATCTGGATGAATAGTTCTCTCCCACATTGTATGTCCATTGCAAGGGTTAATCATGGGGGCATAACAAGCCACATAAGCAGCTTTAGTGTAACAGGTGGCAACATATTTTCTAATATCATCTTTAGCACAATTAATTGCACTAACTGCATGTGGACAAGGTAAACCTGTCATTTGAAACTTTCTACAAGTACATTCTTTTTTCAGAAGATCTACTACAAATTTGTCCCTACCTCTTATGACCTCAAATTTTGAAATTTCGGCAGCAACCGGGAACCACCACCTAGAAGCATCTATTTCCTTTTGTAACTTAAGCTTAATCCTAGGAAGAATATCATCCTTATACTTCTCAATAAGTACCCTATTTTCAGCCCATCTCTTCATCAAATAAACTCTAATATCCTCTAGCATTGTCAATATAGGTTTTTCCCTTGATTCAACAATTGCAGAGTTTAAGCATTCACACATATTATTGACAAGTGCATCACATTTAGGATAGAATTCAAACCTTGATTTAGTCCAATACTTTGGACGAATTCCTATCAAGTGTCGATAGGCACCCTCACTAATCGCTCGGATTTCCATCAACTCCTTTTCCCATGCTGCTAGATATGTACATTTTGCAGCTCTCCACATCCTTTTTTTAAGATTGAGCCCTGGAAATTTTTTTTTGAAGTTGGCATAGAGGTGTCTCACACAGAATCTGTGATCAACACCTGGAAGTAGTTCATCAAAAGTTGGCACCAAGCCCTGTTCGTGCAAAATACAGTGTTTTAATATAATGCTCAAATAATGTTTAATAAACCAGCAAAGACCATCATACAATCTTAATATAATGATACAGCAACTTCATACAATGCTCAACTAATTAAAATTTTCTATTAATACAGTTTGATACAGCAACAACTACCCTCACATTTTCAAGTAACTTGAAGCATGATATAACACATGAGAAATAGTATTTTAATTCTCCCATACATACATATGTATTAAAGTGGTATATCAGCAAAATAAACCATATCTACTCAGACATACAGTAGTGTCCCATTTGCCATTTACCACTAGGGCCTAGGCCAACTCCTCCTTTTATAAAGTTATAGAAGGAAAATCTGAAGTAATTATTGGAATAGGACCCAAAAGAATAAAAAAATAAGTAATAATTGGAATGTGTGTTTGCAGTAAAAGAATCTTCTTTATCTATGCTGACTATGCGCACTCAATAATTCAAATCTAATTATAAATAGCAGCTACATACTATTACTATCCCTACATCTAAGAAGCCATAGACTAAATTGGCTTAGACACAGAGAGTTAGAGTGAGAGAGTTCTGTGACATGATGAATTCACTAATTTTCAAGTGTGTTCTGCTTATGCTTCTGTCCTGCAGATACACCATAGCAGAAACCAAAACAGAGTACCCCAAAAAGAACACATATATAATTCACATGGACAAATTCAACATGCCATCAAGTTTCAATGACCATCTTCAGTGGTATGATGATTATAGTGATTATAGTTATCATACAATCTTAATATAATGATTATAGTTATCAAGACTAATTCACAGCAAACTCGTAATATACTAAAATACAGAGCAAAATCTTAATTACACTAAAATACAGGTTAGTAGATTATCTTTTGTTGGTCAGACATGAATGTGCTACGAAGTAATTTCTCTGCTCCTATATCATCAATTAGGTTTGAGAGGAACCATGTCCATGAATCTTTTGTCTCAGCCTCCACGACTGCATATGCGATCGGTAGCATCTGGTCATTCGGATCCCACCCCATAGCAACCAAAAGTCATCCTCCATATGGTGTCTTCAAGAAGCAACCATCAAGTCCTATCATAGGCCTACACTTCATGAAACTCTCCTTGCAAGCCTTCAAACAAATGTAAATCCTATGAAATTGTGGACTTAAGTCGAGTGATGTATCGGGGTGCTCAGTTTGGGCTGCTGGAGGTAATTGGACTTTCAGCTTCACAGATGAACCAGGATTCGTGCGCAGCAACTCATGGCAATAGTCATAAAGTCTTCTATACTGCTCCCTAAACGTTCCATTAATATTAACCAGTGCAATCTGCTTGGCCTGAAATGCCTTTGCTCTTGAAATCTGCACATTCCACTTCCTAAGGGTCCTACTTTGTATGGTGCCCAGCTTCAACTTCGGATTCTCTTCTACTTTCCTCCTGAAGACCTTCGCCAGCCACTTCGACTTCATCACTTTTATGTCAAATACAGTGTTACAAGAATGATGATCATTAACAGTTCTTAGCTGCCAACTATCTTCATTGGCCATCTTCACCGCATATGCAAACCATTCACACCCATCTCCACACTTAGCCCTCACCCGGACATTGTCCACCACTGGAAATTTTATGTTTCTCCCAGTATGAACAGCATATGATGTCACAGCTTCCTTGAACTCCTCTCTTGTTGCATAGAGAGTTCCAGACTCCCACTTATACATGCTCATATCCTTCAACTCCTTGTGAACGGGAAATTTCTTCTTGTTGGCTTCGTCATCCTCACTTGATACCTCCTCCAACTCATCACTGTTCAAACCTTCATCATCGCTTAAACGAGAGCTCTTTTTCTTTCCAACAGCCACCTTTTGAGTCTTCTTTAACTTCTCTACAACACTCTTACTTTTCTTAGACTTTCTTATATCTTGATGCATCTCCCCAAGAGTTATATCAATATCAAACAGCCCATCATCACCACAATAATCATCTTCACTATCACTAAAATGAAGATCAGAATCAGCCTCATAATCTGGGTCATCAGAGTCATCCTCTTCTTCACTATTGTCCCCATCACCAACATTCTGTAGCACTTCTTCAGCATTTAAATGGACATCAACTAATCCCTGCATTTGGGCCTCCATATCCACCCCTTCACATTGGGCTTCTACTTCAATATTTTGGGCCTGTCTATTATCACTTGGCCCACTATCAGCATCCACACACTCTTCTTCAACAACCTTGCTGCCACCCCCAACATCTAAATACCCAATGTCGTAACAAAAATCATCAGGGATTGAAGCCTTATGCACCACATACAAATCAACCACCTTTTTTTCAACTCCTATATTTGCCATTTCCATTGCTTCTTCATCACCTTTCAACAACTTCAACCCTTCTAATCCTAATTCAGTATCTTTATACCACAGTTTTCCAATGTTCTCAGCAATGTACCCAAGTTTTCCAACCACATCATAAGCCTCTATAACACTCCATCTATCTCTGTCACACCAGTCAACCGTTGTCACCTCACCATCAACATACTCAGTTTTACCCTTATCACTACAAAACCTACCCCTGTGATGAACTTTAACACTGAAATCATCCATCCTGCCGTTATAAAAACATTTTCAGACCAAAGAATAGAGTAACTAATAGTTCAAAAATATAGACCACGTAAAAGTTATATTTTTCACAAAAACTCAACAGAAATCCCTCAATCCCTGAATGTAATAGAACCCTAACAGCAATCAAGACTGATAAAGAAAAACCCTAAATCCTAACTGTTCAAACATGCAGTAGCAAGATTGATCAGAATCGTGGCCTACCTCGTCGGAAACGATGATCAGAATGGCGCTACCCCAGACTGAATTGTTGATGACTGAATGCTATCCCAGACTCCTCCCTCAGTCTTGACGGCGTCGCAGCATGCGCCGTCCTGCCCCTCGTCGCGGCGGACTCAAGAAAACGGTGCGTCGTCTGACCACCCAGCAAGCTTCCTCGACTGATTCTGTTTTCCTGGCTGTGTTCCTTCGTGCCACAGGGAAGATAAAAGGCTTATGTTTGAACAAGGAAGCCAATTCGTTTACTGGGGTTACTCAGCCATGGGTATTTTGGGGGTTTCACCTTTCTTGCCACATCACACGCTTCACTTTGCCATATCACTAACGTCTGTTACTAATTTAAACGGCATCAACTTAAAGGATAAAATTGATGCAATTCGAAAACTTCTGGGATAAAATTGAAACAAATTGAAACTTAGGGGTAATTTTGAAACTTTTAGTAAACTTCAGGGACAAAAAGTATACTTTACCCTTCTATGAATATTTGCGGGTGCGATTTTTTTGCCATTCCCATTCAAGTCTAAAACTATGTTTTTATCGTTATTGGATTAATTTTAAAATATAATGGATGCAAAATTTTAAACACATATTAATATTTATTTAAATTTTTGAAAAACAAAAATCTTATACTCTCTCCTATCAAATTTCAGAATTGCAACTTCAATACCCTAAACTTACTTCATCATGATATACCTCCCTCCCTAAGAAACATGGTAGCATTTCTCTTTCACGAATTTTTGGAATTTTGTTAGAAAAACAAACTCAAAAACATGGCTGAGGCAACTTCAAGTCGAAATCAATAAACTTGGAAAAACAAAATGATGTTTAGAATTTAGGTAAACGCTTCCAACACGGTGTGAAAAATAACAGTTAATTAACAACAGTTTGAAGAAGTCCAAGTTCATTTAGAGTCACAAATTAAATGACATGTGAAATAGAAAAAACATTATCTCGGATGAGAAGAAGTTGCATCGCACAAAAACGATAAGGAACCCACCGATTAAATTTTCTTGTGCACTTTATATGTTAAGTCTATCGTCATATACAATTATCAATTATGTAACGTATTACATATTTATTTGTTTGTCACTAAAATACTAATTTTTTTTTTACTTAAATAAATTAAAAAAATAATAAAAAAAGCAAAACAACTATTTAAATAGAGAGACAATCCCGTTTAAGATTAATTTTAAACTTCTTTTAAAGAAAAAAAAATTCCAATTGATGAAGTTGTCACTTCATCGTCATTTTTGTCATGGTATCTACTACCATGTTTGTATCTTTCATAATCAAACGAAAGTCAACATGTCAATTCCAATGCATGATATTCCTTATTTTGAGTATAACGGATTAATAAACCCAAAACCATCTTGGTGATTAGTAACAAGATTAAACGCTTTCACACAATCCGTCTCACAAATAACATCTCGTTGACCCACATCTCAAACTAAGAAATATTCTCTCCAAATAGCAAATAATTTTTCTTGAAGAATATTATTACTCCCAATCATTCTCAAATACCCCTTTTGCCCACTCTCATTACAATCTCTAATAACGTAAACAAAATCAACACTAATACTAGAATAAGGATAACTAATATCACAATTAATCTTAAAAGTACCAATAATGAAAGGAAGATTCCAAGAACTACTTAAAATAGAGAAGAAAAACATACATTATAATAAAAAAATACTCCTAATTTTTTTTTCTAAAACTAAAGCTAGACAAATAACTTTTTTTAGAGGTTAAATCTCACTAAATACTAGTTTATTTAGTGTTATGTTTTTAGTCTCTATTTTTTTAAAATATCGATTTACAAATAATTCACAAATATATGAATTTATTTGCATTTTATGATATTTTTAGCATATATATATATATATATATATATATATATATAATAGTTGAATAATGATTGTTCGTATTATGACTCAAATAATTAAAGTCATAGTTTGAAAAGAGTTAGTTATCTTTAATGGGCATAGAGCTATTCAGATCCAAAACGATAACCTTTGATCAGGACACGAATATCACAATCTGTATTTGACCTGACTTGCATGATAAGTATAACATTCTAACTTTTAATACCTCATAATCATATTAAAAGTTCAGGCGCTACTTACTTCTATTTCTTTAATTTAGTACTATATTTATTTAATATTGAATTTTTGCGAATACAAACCGAATTTTTAATTATGAAAACGAAAAGTCTTTTATTTAAACCACGTAATCACATAAGTATATTCACATAATATATAATATATAACGTTATTCAACAATTCTCACATACAAGTCCTACCCCTCTAAAAACTCAAAATGATAAATGACGAGAGATAAAATCTCAACTAAACCAACAACAAAAAATACAAACATATATAAAGCTTTGTAGACCGGTCGCGGATTCGTGTTAAATCTTCCTGAACTTGTCACTAAAAAAGAAAATCTGTAGAGGTGAGAATGTCGTCCTCACAAGTTTTCAATAGAGAAGGAAATATCATCAAAGCAAAAAAATATTTGCAAATAGAAAGAACCCCATTATAAACACAGTTTTTTTTCAAAAATAATACTTTAAAAAAATTTATGAGAAATCTTTCTTCAAAAAGGTCGTAAAAAAAATTCCTTTAATTTACAAATTCATAAGGTGAGTAATTTAAAAAAATGAAAAAGGATTAAAGATGTGTCTAAGAACTTTCTAGCCAACAACTTACATCGCTCATCTCTATCCATTCAATACATAAACTAGAGAAATAAGGCAATACCTAGTCCAACCAGCCTCAACCTCCATCACCACATACTAGGAACAACTCTCAACGTCACTACCGTCAATATGAGAGATCTCTCAGTTAAGCAAACACACATAAAGCAATACAAAGCTAAGAATACACAAGTAGAGAGAACAAATACAATAAATAGATCGAGTAGCATATAGATCCAAATAGGGGTGTTCGCGGTGCGGTTTGGTTCAGTTTTTGAAGGAAAAGCCATCCGATCCGGTCGTTTAATTAAGCTGCGGTTCGGTTTGGTTCGATTTTTTTTTCAAGGTCATCCGAACCAAACCAAACCAATTAAAATCGGTTTGGTTTGGTTCGGTTTGTTCGGTTTTTTCAATCAAATAAAAAAAATTCTACCATACTATTATGCAATGTCATAAGATTGAAATCAACAAGCCAAAATACACAATAGCTAACAAAGTCTTGATCTAATGAAATATAACGACAATAGAATTCAAATACGACAATTAAAGAAGTTTAATAGCTCAACAGTCAACACAACTGAAAATAAAAATAAATTGTCATTAAACTGATAGCAATTAACAAAGTTATGGTGTCTTCTCCAATAAAATAGCTAAAACTTCATAATGCAAACCAACCTGAAATAAAAAAAAAATAATTACATAATAAGAAAAACAAGAACAACAACAACAATAATTATAATAATAATAATAATAATATAAGGAGAATTAAACCAGCAATGAACAAATTACAAAAACAAGCAATAAACCAAGCAATAAACCAAACAATAAACAAATTAAACCAGCAATGAACAAATTAAACCAGCAAAACAGCAATAAACCAGCCCTAAACCAGCTATAAACCAAACAGAATTGGCACTTGATATTACATACGATCTTATAAAGTTGTATGTCACTTTCACTAGAGATTCATTTTGCTTATATGCTTGTTGAACTGGTAAACTAACCCAACATTTTAATTAATACATATATATAATATAGTTGGATGAATAATTGAATATAGGAGTAGTTTCCATATTACCAAATAAGTAAAAAAAACGTACACACAGAAGGAAAATATATATAGTTAGCGGAATAGTGAAAATTAATTGATGTTTTTTTTTTTTTGGTTTCAATGAAAATGAATTGATTAAGAGGGAATTGAAGGAACGTTATAAGGGTTCATAGGAAAAATGGAAAGTCAAGAAAGTGTAGCTGAATTCAACAAAATTCAGAACCTTCTAAAATGTTCACATCCACGCCCACAAAACCTTCTGTTTAATTCATATACAATGCATGCTAGCTAACTGCATAATTAAATCATGGCTTCCACAACATTTAAAAATACATGGCCTATTGATGATGGTCTAAGATAATTTTTAATAATTTCAGAATACCAACAAATTGGCACTTGATAATGTGAACAATAAACAATAAACAAGCTATAAACCAAGCAGAATTGACACTTGATAATGTGAACAAACAATGAACAAGCAAGGCAGCAATAAACAAGCAAGGATTGGCACTTGATAATGTGAACAAGCAATGAACAAATTAAACCAGCCCTGAACCAGCTATAAACCAAACAGAATTGGCACTTGATAATGTGAACAATAAACAATAAACAAGCTATAAACCAAGCAGAATTGGCACTTGATAATGTGAACAAGCAATGAACAAGCAAGGCAGCAATAAACAAGCAAGGATTGGCACTTGATAATGTGAACAAGCAATGAACAAATTAAACCAGCCCTGAACCAGCTATAAACCAAACAGAATTGGCATTTGATAAACAATCAAACAACAAATATATAGAACAATGAAACTGGAATGATTGATTTATTGATTAACAAGTTAACAACAACCAGCAGCAATCCATCAATGAATAACCAAGTCAGCAAACAATTCAACAAACAGAACAAAATTAGCAACAATGAATCAAATTACCAAAATAAATCAATAATTTAACCAGCAACAATACCTAACAAAATAAATCAATAACCAGCAACAATGAATCAACAAGTCAGAAATAAAGTACACAATATCAATGAATCAACGATTTAACCAAATTACATACCTGATTCGGTGGCTCGGGCTCCATATCTGACTTGAATCGATGACTGAGTGGGAGACTTGAATCGGTGACTGGTGGGTGCTGTGCTGTGGGTGGCGACTGGCGAGGGTTGTGGCTCTGCTACTGCTGGGTGCGAGGTTGCGAGGGTCGGGCTCTGCTACTGCTGGGTGCGAGGAAGGAGGCTCGGGCTCTGCTACTGCTGGCGCTGGGTGCGAGCCTGCGAGGGACGAGGGTCGTGCGCTGTGTGCGAGGATCGTTCAGGCTGTGGTGCGAGGGTGGTGCGCCACTGCAGAGAGGAGAGCGCGACGGTGAGAGGAGAGCGCGACGGTGAGAGGCTGAGACTGAGAGCTTTGGATTGGGGGTGGGAGGCGTGGGGTTAGGGCTCGCTGAGTGATAGCGCTCAATGGAATTGGGTTTTGGCCGTTTGGGGGTGGGGTGGGGGGTTTTGGGGGGAGGGGAGTGGGTTGGTTTTTTAGGGTTTTTTTAACTAAACCGGTTCGGTTCGGTTCGGTTAGAGTTTTCCTGGTCAGAACCGAAAACCGAACCGAACCGCAAAAAAACTGCAAAACACATTTTTTCGGTTTAGTTCGGTTTTCGGTTTTGTTCGGTTTTCGGTTTTTTCGGTTCGGTTGGTCGGTTTAGTTCGGTCCGGATCGGTTTTGAACACCCTAAGATCCAATTAATTAAAAAGGCAAGCCAAATACCAGATGCACACCCAAACAAAACATACAAATGCATATAATGCGTGTTTGTCCTATGACTAATGAGCTCATCTGTCAGTTATACAGCCAAACTCGACATGTCTGGTAGCTAACCCTGGACAGTCCCTGCATGCACGCATCTCTCAAGAGAAATTCGCATCTCTAGAGGAATTATCTAAAAAGGTCTAAGTGTCCGGCCACATCTTACGACGGATGGTCAATAAATATCCAGGAGGAATAAAGAAGGGGATCTTATCATTCCACCATCCACTGGAGGCGATCTTATATTCTTAGAAGGAACAAAAAAGGAGGTTCTCACCTTTTACCATCTCTCTAGAGTTGCATTTTACGAGAAGGAGTATTCAAACTTGAGCAATTACGCTCAATTCATAATCATAATTAAAATCAATCATCGTAATCTCTTATTCTCATAATCATCTCCACCATCTTTAATCAAAATCAATCATCATCAATTATAATCTCAGTATATACATATATCTCAATTTAAATCACAATCCTCATCAATCACAGTCATCATTCAACCGGAATTATTCCTTGGTAACATAATCCTCATCATTCGTTACAATTTCAATACCTACGTATCTCAACTTAAATTACAATTTTTAACATATTCATTAATAATTCCGCCAAAATTTTACTCCGCGCCCTTTATTATTTACCAGGTTAGGCTTAGGCCTTTATATACGGTTTGCGGATATGAGGTCTCTAATACGATACTCTAAACTCGAAATTAAGATTGTATACTAACTCAATTAACATATATTTTATACTAGTTGTTAATTTTAGTGACTGATTTTGATATATGTTGTTGTATAGGTTTATAGTATCGCTCACAATCCCATTATTTTCTATTCTTTAATATTGAGATCAAATAGTTAGATTATCACAAAAAATTATAGTTATCAATAAATCAAGAAGAATGCTAAAAATTATCATAATTTATTATTTTTTATTATTAGTTAGTCATCAATGTTTAAAAATATAAACTAAAGATATATTATTAAATTATTAAATTAAAAAAATAAATTGATGATTAAAAATAATGGTTAAAAACATAAAATTTTAATGACCCTTAACATTTTTTATAAGTCAACAATATATATAAAAATACGTATTTAACATATTAAAAAAGTTTCTTTTCATTTTACTGCTATAAATAAGTTTAATTATTTTATTATTATAAATTTGATTTTTCTTATGACTACTGTATTTAATTAAAAAATATATAAATAAATATATATCAATAATAATTAATTTAATAACTGATTTCTTTTGTATTGTATGTATATAGTATTTTCATTTCCCTAAATATCAGTTGCATTTCATTTCTGTTCTTTGATGATGTGTTTCCACTTTTAAGTTTACATGAATAAGAGTTTGGTGACTATAATAGTGAAAGAAACTTTCTCTGCAACATATACTTTACTACTATTTAAGCATTCGAACTATTTATAATAAACTTTTTAATTGGCTTTAATTTTTTTATACGTGTACAAACAATATTTTAAGACAAATTTTTAGTCATAATATGCATATATACTTAATTTTTCTTTTTGGTTGTAGAATATAGGAGTTATAGTCTTATAGTGCAATTGATTATTATACTTTTTTTCGTTTTACACTATAATTTTATCTTTTTTATTTGTTTGATTAATTGATATTAGTCATATATGCTTTTGTTCTCTTCTGTTATAGGAGGAGAATAATATTGAGTGAATTTATAAAAAAAAAAAGATTTAAGTTTATGTAAATCTTTCGATAATTATTAATTGAGTGAATTTATAACTCAATTAGATAATTATACTATAAATAGGAGTATGATATACTAATGTGGACATACATAATATAATTATAAACTTTAATTTCTTTAGCTTCTTGATCCTAATTTTAAAAATTTTTATTCTATTTTTTTTTAATTTTTATCTAATTCTCTCCGTCTCTTAATACAATATCATACAATATCGTATTATATTCGTTCTCCTTTAACACCAAAAGAAGGTTTCGGTTAAAAAACTATGTTCCTATATATATATATGTTAGTCCTGGTTTAGAATTGGAGAATACATGGAAAGTGAAAAAAGATAAAATCGTCATTTTTCAAAGATGTACAATGAGTATTTTTGAGTTAAAAATAAACAGGATAAAAAGTTTTAAAGACACTATTAATATTTATTCTAAACATTTGGAAATATTTTCTCCTATCAAATTGTAGAATAAAAATATTATATATATAAAAAAATTAGTTATAAAATCAATTATTATATATTATATTTAAATATATATTATTTAATTTATTTTTAATATATTTTATATTATAACATGTTCTATAAAAACAACTAATTTGATTGTTGATTTTTTATGTATAAGTATGATGGTTAATTTTAGAATTACAACTTCCATACCCTAAACTTAATTCTCCATCATGATATTCCTCCCTCCCTAAAAACATGCATGGAAGCCTTTCTCTTTAACCAAGTTCTGGAATTTTATTGGAAAAAACAATCTCAAAAACATGTCTGAGGCAACTTCATGTGTCGAAATCAATAAACTTGAAAAAAAAAAAACAAAATGTTGTGTTTAGAATTTAGGTAAACCTTTCCAACACGGTGTGAAGAATAATAACAATTAACAGCTAGCTTGAAGAAGTCCAAATTCATTTAGAGTCACAAATTTGATGACACATCAGAAATAGGAAAACATTATCTTGGATTAGAAGAAATAAATCTGCATTGCACAATAACAAGGAACCCACCGATTAAAACTATATCTTGTGCATGCTACAAGTCAAGCTCAGAGTTACTTAAATTTGTGTATATTCCGACATTATGAATTGCAACGTAATTTACCTATGAAATTGTCAATAGATATAATAACGTAATCGTACTAATTTTCAATTAAGACTTGAAAGGATATAATTGATGCACAATGAAAGATAAGTGGCAACCATAAATAATATTTGGACTGGTGTGTGGTTTGAACAACTAATTAGCTTGACCAAGGCAAATGCAAACCCAAAGAAATGAATATGGCGTAGTTGGCACTTCAATGTTCTTATAATCTTATCCCCTCACTTGCTTCGCCTCCTCTGCACAACACAATGTTCTCATTCGTTTCATTATCATTAACGCGAAGTGCTTCCTTTTTTGGCTGTTTTACGGTCAACTTTCTATACAACTGTTATGATTATGAAATTGGCCCAACTCCAGGCCTCAAAACCCCGACATAATAAATAGGAAAAAACAAGGAAAACAAAATAGGACTATGATTGGTATGGCTGAAAGTTGATCGCGACTCTACTTGATCTTGTTCCCTCTTTACCATGTTTGATATCAACCATATTACGCGTATATATATCAAAACAAAAATACTAGTTGGACAGAAGAACCGAGGAGGATGGAAGAGCGAAACCACTGGTTGAGGTGTTTCTGCGCAATTGTCTGGAACTTATGGCTGGAAAGAAATAGACGGATTTTTCAGCAAACAAGCAAAGGAGTTGAAAAAATCATCAACATGTCCTCAGATAGTACTAACGAGTGGAGCGGTGGGGATCCCTTTAGTTGTTGATGACTATGCCGGAGATGACATGGGGACGGATTTGTATTTTTATGTTTGTTAGTCCAGTTTATATTTAGTTGTGACACTGTGCTTGCTCCACTGCTATTGTGTTGAGCTATTTGCTTTCAAAAAAAAAATACTAGTTATCCTTTAACTTTAAGTTTTTAATCAATTTTTTAATTTAAATAATATTATTTAATTAATTTTTAATAAAAATACATTTCTATTTTATTTTTATAGGTAAATACATTAATAATTAAAATTAATTTAAATTTTAAATACTAAAATTTCTCAAACTTTTTATCTATATTATAAAGCAATTATTTACTTTATCATTTTCTTCTCTCTATATCGTATAGGAGAGAAAAGATTCAATTCAAGGATGCTTCACTTTTTTGCAAATAAATTTACTACTTTATATCTAATATTTTGTTATTATTATTATTCTTTATTCCATTGTTTATGTAATTATCTATTTTGTACTTTTTTTTTATCCTAGTATGTTAAAGAATATAAAAATCAACCGTAAATTTTTTTATCATTTATATTAGTCCCTGATATTTAGTTTTAGACACCATATTGATCCTTGAATTTTTTTTTTATATTGAATTAACTAATAAAATGTTGAGCTAGTTTTAAATTGTTATGCTAAATATAGAACTAAATGATATTATTTTATTTTAACTCTTAAACAAAGATAAATATGAGGTCATTTTGAAGAATGTGCAGAAATAAAACGGTTTGTATATCATATAAATTTTTTTTCGCCCTCTTATTTTTATCTTGTTTAAGCGCCAAAGTGAAATGAAATTGTTTAGTGATGTGTACAGTGTAGTAAGTCATAGCTAGCTAGTTCAACACTTCCTTTACTCATTGAGTGCTAAAAAGAGTAGAGACCAATATGGTACCCTTAGTTAAATCGCATAGACTAATATAAAAAAAAATGTGGTTTAAGGGACTAAAATAGTGAAAGTCGTGAAGTTGAAAAACTATTTAAAATTTTAATGTAATTTTACGTTGAACTGTATAATGTAAAATAATAATTAGATTTAAAAATGCATATTGTGCAGAACTATAATAAATTAAATTTTTATAAAAAATTATTTAATAAAAAATTTTAAAAATTAATATTAAATTTATATTTTTTAATTTATTTACAATAGTTGTATTTAATTAGAATTACGGTTTAGAATGCAATTCCTCTTTAAGCTGAGATTGTTTTTTTTTCTCATCATTTATGATCTTTAAGACCTTAAATATGTGAAATAATTTTTTTTCTGGTTTAGTTTACCTCTTCTGATTTTTGCTTAATTTTTTCGTTTTTGTCTCTTAATAACCATTTATGATTCATACATATTTTCTTCTTCTAATTTAGAGATATTATCCTAATTTTGTATTTTTTAAAAGCTGTTGGCCCCATTAAGCATATTTTACTGGATAAAATTATCACTAATAGAAAGAATTAATAGCACCATGTGTAAAATATTTATTTAAATTCTTTGTCTTTTATTGATCAAGATTTTTCACCTTTTATTTTTTTTTTTCATCTGCTATTACTGACTTTGATTATCAGAATAAATTATATTTATAGTATCCTGATATTAACATTTATAATCATACTTTCTTTAGATAAATTTTCATAATTTTTAATTTTTTTAGGTAAACATATATTTTATGACCATATTTTCAGTAATTAAAACAAATTAGATATTGCCTCTCGTATACTAGCATAAATTTTTTCTATAAAGCTGAGAAGGTTGGAACTAATTGGTTTAAAAAAATAAAAAAAATTGAAGATAAATAAATAAAAATGATGAATGGATTAGTAATTATATTACTCAAATCTCTGAAAAAATTGTGTACTCTACAAAAAATTATTGAATCTCTCATCGATTAAGCTAATATCCACTTTACATATAAAATGATATATTAAGTTTAAATTAAAAAACTATAAGAATAAGAAACTATTATTTAATCATTTATTATTATTATTATTATTATTATTATTATTATTATTATTATTATTATTATTATTATTATACTTTCATATGTAATTTTCATACACAATTTTTCATAATAAAATTAATATTATATTAAATTATTTAAATTAAGAGAAAAAAATTGCATATTGAATTGAAAGCAAACTCTCTAGTTATTTTGGTCCCTGATATACAGTTTCAGACAATATATTGGTCCCTGAGTTTTTTTTTTTTATGTTGAGTCAATGAACGAAATATTGAGTTAGTTCTAAATTGTCATGCTAAACACAAGACTAAATGATGTTGTTTCGTTTTAACTCTTAAACAAGACAAATATGAAATCGTTTTGAAGAATGTGAAAAGACAAAACGGTTTGCACATCATATAAACTTTTTTTCGTCCTCTTATTTTTGTCTTATTTAAGCGCCAGAGAAAAATGACATTGTTTAGCGATGTGTCCAGTGTAGTAAATTACAGCGAGCTAGCTCAACACTTTTTTTACTGATTCAATGCTAAAAAAGATAGAGACCAATATGGTACCCTTAATTAAATCTGAGAGACTAATATAAAAAATTTTAAATTTAAAGGACTAAAATGGTAAAAATTATAAATTTATAGGAATATTTTAAAAATTTAATCTAATTTAACAGTGAATTATGTAATGTAAAATAATAATTAAATTTAAACATGCATATTGTGCATAACTATAATAAATTAAATTTTTAAAAGAAATTATCTAATGAAAAATTTTAAAAATTAATATTAAATTTATATTTTTTAATTTATTTACAATAGTCTAATTAGAATTATGCCTTCATCATTTATGATATTTAATGCCTTAAATATGTGGAATACTTTTCTTTTTTTCTGGTCTATTTTACCTCTTTTGATTTTTGCTTTTTTTTTTTTGTAATCTCTTAATAACCATCCATGATTCATATATATTTTCTTCCTTTGATTCAAAGATATTATCCTAATTTTGTGTTTTATAAAAGCTATTGGCCCCATTAAGTATATTTCACCGGATAAAATTATCACTAGCAGAAAGAATTAATGGTATCATATGTAAATGCTGATTCAGATTCTTCGCCTTTCATTGATCCAGATTCTTCACTTTCTATTTTTTTTTGACTTTCATTATTCTTCTCCTGTTACTGGCTTCGATTATCAGAATGAATTATGTTTATAGAATTCTGATTACCAACATTTATATTCATACTTTCTTTAGATAAATTTTCATATTTTTTTTGGATAAATATCTATTTTATGACCATATTATTAGCAATTAAAACAAATTAGATGTAGCCTCTTGTATACTAACATAAATTTTTTCTCTAAAGCTAAAAAGGTTGGAAACCAACTAGTCTAAAAAGATAAAGAAAATTGAAAACAGAAAAATAAAAAGGATGTATGAGATAGAAATTATATACTCAAATCTCTCTTAAAAAATTTTGTACTTTACAAAAAATTATTGAATTAAATCTTTCATAACTTAAATAACATCTACTTGACATATAAAACGATATATTAAGTTTAGATTAGTTCAAATTAAAAAAACTATAAGAATAAGAAACTATTATTCAACCACTTATTATTATTATTATTATTATTATTATTATTATTATTATTATTATTATTATTATTATTATTATGCAACTTTCATACACAATATTTCATAATAAAATTAATATTATATTAAATTACTTAAATTAAGAAAAAAAACTGCATATTGAATTGAAAGCAATCTCTCTAATTATTTTGGTCCTGAGATTCAGTTTTAGATATTATATTAGTCTTTGAATTTTTTTATGTTGAGTCAACGAACAAAATGTTGAATTAGTTCTAAATTGTTATGCTAAACACATGACTAAATGATGTTGTTTCATTTTAGCTCTTAAACAAGACAAATATGAGATTATTTTGGAAAACGTGGGGAGATAAAACAGTTTGCATATCATATAAATTTTTTTCGTCCTCTTATTTTTGTCTTGTTTAAGCGCCAAAGTAAAATGACATTGTTTAGCGATGTGTCCGGTGTAGTAAGTCTTAGCTAGCTAGCTCAACACTTCATTTACTGATTTAGTGCTAAAAAGAGTAGAGACCAATATGGTACCCATAGTTAAATCTCAGAGTCGTATGAAATATTTTAGATTTAAGAGACTAAAATGGTGAAAGTCGTAAATTTGTAAATTTATAAGACCATTTTAATTTAAAAGGTGAACTATGTAATGTAAAATAATAATTAGATTTAAATATGTATATTGTGCAAAACTATAATAAATTAAATTTTTTATAAGAAATTATTTAATAAAAAAATTTAAAAATTAATACTAAATATATATTTTTTAATTTATTTACAATAGTTGTATTTAATTAGAATTATTGTTTGGATTGCAATTCCTCTTTAGGCTGAGATTGTTTTCCTTTCTCATCATTCATGATATTTAAGGCCTTAAATATGTGGAATAATTTCCTTTTTTGGTTTGTTTTAGCTCTCCTGATTTTTGTTTATTTTTTTGTTGTTGTCTCTTAATAACCCATCCATGATTCATACACATTTTCTTTCTTTGATTCAGAGATATTATCCTGATTTTGTGTCTTGTGAAAGCGGGTGGCCCCATGAAGCATATTTTATCGGATAAAATTATCACTAGCAGAAAAAATTACTGGTATCATGTGTAAATGCTGATTCAGATTTTTCACCTTCTATTGATCCAGATTCTTCACCTTCTATTTTTTCATTTTTTTCCTTTATTTTCCATTCTCTGTTACTGGCTTCGATTATCAGAATGAATTATGTTTATAGAATTCTAATTACCAACATCTATTATCACACTTTTTTAGATAAATTTTCATAATTTTTCTTTGGATAAACATCTATTTTATGACCATATTTTTAACAATTAAAACAAATTAGATATAGCCTCTCGTATATTAACATGAATTTTTTTTCTAAAGCTGAGAAAGTTGGAACCAACTGATTTAAAAAGATAAAGAAAATTAAAAATAGAAAAAATAAAAAAGATAAATAAGATGGTAATTATATACTCAAATCTCTGAGAGAATTTTGTACTTTACAAAAGATTATTGAATTAAATCTTTCATAAATTAAACTGACATCCGCTTGATATATAAAATGATATATTAAGCTCAGATTAGTTCTGTAACACCCTAACTTTCAGCACGACATAACTTTTAGCACGGCATGATCGTACCAAAAGTAAGACGTTACTAACCTAATTCCTTTATTATCTACTTAATATTGAGCCTTTATGCATTAAAATATCGACATGTTTACTAAAAAGTTAAGACATTTTCAACAAAATCAAATACACATATTCACATACTTAATATTATTAATATCTTATAGTAATATATACAAAACCGATCACAAAAACCTACTCATCTGAATAAAACTTCAACTAACAGAGTGAGGAAAAAAGAAATTCTAACAACAAATTAATTTGCAAACATACTCTTCTATGTTCCTGTAACTCCATATTAAACCTTTGCATCTATATCTAAAAGAGGTGGAAATAGGAGGTAGAAATTGGAAAGTTCTTAGTAAGATCGGAGTGTATAGTTATATATTCATTTTATTATTTGTTACATAGGAATTCCATAACAACATACTTGCAATCCTCAACAGGTGGCCAATGGCAACAAACCTCATGATACAACCAACTTTAACAGACCAGAGATACAAAAAAAATTACAAGTCAAGAAGCACACACTCTTAATCACAGAAAATACATATCACAAAGAAGTATGCATAAACAAGCAAGACAAGCAATGCATATGATGCATGCCTTTTCTATGGTTGATGATATCATCTGTCGGTTATATAGCTAACGCGACATGTTCTGGTAGCTAGCCATGGACAGAAACACCCATTGCGGAGCAAGTGGGTTTGAGCTACAACCCCCTTTCTACTACCCGCTTAACCCAAAGCTAGTGGAATAACCACTATTGCGGCTACTACTCAGACGAGTGTTTAAAAGCTCAATTTGGAGTAAGTGAAATAATCCACTACTGCTGTCACTGACTTGGGGCAAGTGGGATGAACCACAATCCTTGCTACTCTACCCAGATTTTTTATTCAAAAATTCATTATCATATCAATTCTGTCATAATCTTTCAAAATTCCATAATTAAACTTAATTTTCATAATTCTTCTTCTTCATCTCATACCCGGAGTAAGTGGGACTAACCCAAAATCCTTACGTACTGCCCAGGTGTTTTTCAAATATCAAAATTTCTCTTTAAAAACAATTCAAATCTATTTTTCTTTCATTAAACTCTTTTTCTTGATAAATCAAATTTAAACATAATACTTTTCTCGAGACTCAAAATATAATCATTTCTTTAATAATTCAAAATTAGCTAATATAATTTTTAAAACTTTTGAAAATCTATTTTTACTCCTAAAATAATAAAAAATACCCCAGGTGGCTGTTCATACATAACCAAATCAAAATCTCAAGTAAACAACAATGATTCAACATAAACTCATTCAAACTCAAACAATAATTAATCAAACCAATGTTCACTCATCAAATTCACATTTAATTATTATAAAATTATCAAAATCTTATCTCCGTATGAAATCAAATCAACGGAAAGCTTCGGATAAGTTTTTTGATTGAGTTGCTGAAAAAAAAAATGTCAAAAATTATCTATACCTCTTAGAACTTTAATTGACTGAACTCAAGGGAAAAGAGAACTATGTCATTGTCAGCTTCCACAGAACAAAAGTAACACTGACATATAGAAGAGAAAAATACGAATACTTTTATTGGATTAAATTTTTTATTAAAATTATGGATCGCAAAAATCAAAGCCGGAAGATTAAAGGGGCTTCGGTTCTCTCCCTTTCTCTCTCAGTCAATTTTCTTTCTCTTATTCTTTCATATTGGTTTGGTTTGGTGATACAAAGAAGCAAATGAAGTAAAAATGATGATGATTAATAAATAGAATGACATGTGTTATGATTTTATATATATATATATATATATATATATATATAGATATATGTTTACATGCAAGCAACCTTTGGCTATCTTTATCTTTACTTCCTTAAAGCATTCAGCCACTTTTTTCTTTTTTTTTTCTTTTGATCAATAATAATAATAATAATAACAAAAAAGGTAAAAATATTTAAAATATTCTTAAGTTTTAATTTATTTCAATTTTATCTTTGATATTTTAAATATGCTTCAATTATATCTTTTTTGTTAATTTTTTTATTGTCAACCAATAGTCAACTTTTTGTTTTTAATTTCACTCTCTAATCCTAACGGTGTTTGGCACGCTGCATAATCTATTCCAACGCATTTCCCCTTTTCTTTCCAACTTCATTCCATTCCAACACCTCCACTTTTCTTATCAACCATCGCTCATCCTCTCATTCATCTCTCTCGCGACAACTACCGGCGCCACCACCACCAATTTCTATCTCCGTCTTCTATTGTCTTTTCTCTCATACTAACTCTCATTCTCTCTTGCTTCTCATTGTCTCACCAACTACTGTGCACAACCACTGTCACTTATCGCCCTTCTTCTTTTCGTTGTGCCGTCGCACTTGCTAGGTTTAAATTTTTAAATTTATCTATATTCTACAAGGTAATAGTTCAAAAAATTCAGCATAAACCTTTATTTTAGACAATAAAGCATTGACTATATATTCATATTGCTAATCACAACCACATATATTAACTATTTCAGTATCTTAAGTATGGACAAACTTTATCAATTCACACATTTGGCTCAATTGCAAAATAAAGTACTAAAGTTACAACCCAGCAACGAGTTGAAAACACCAAAATTGAATATAAAAGAGTGATATTGACAAACTAATAGAAAACCATTCGAACAATTAAACCCTAATTATAGATCTGAACAAGAAATTAAACCTCATGGTTTCTATTGGGCTATTTCTGAAACCAATTAATGTTCAAGATTTGCACATGGGCAGAGAGAGAAAGGGAGTTGAGGCTGTTGGAGAAGGAAGCCATAGCGCACATATCGGCGGACCTCAAGACACAGTGAAACACGGACAGTGGATCTCTGAGCGTGGTGAATCATGAGTGACGGAGCTCTAGGCACAGTTAATCGTGGACGGTGGAGGATGAGCTTGAGGCACCATGAATGATGATGTTGTATGAGACTTGAGTGTGTCGGATTGGGAGAAGAGAAACGTGATGAGTGATTGGTATTCAGACTCTGTCTTTTGCTGCTTTATGATCATAAAAATAGAGATGGATGAGTGGTGAGAAAGACGGATGAATGATGTTGGAGACGAAGATGGAGATTGGTGGTGGTGGTTGGTGATGGCGCTGGCAGTTGCAACGAAAGAGATGAAGAGATGATGGGTGATGGTTGGGAAGAAAGGTGGAGGTATAGCCGTGTAGAAATGGAATGAGGTTGAGAAGAAAGGTGGAGGCGTTAAAATGGGTTAGGGAGTGGGCCAAACACAGTTAGAATTAGGGGGTAAAAATTAGAAATAAAAGGTTGACTATTGGTTGACTATAAAAAAATTAACAAAAAGGATATAATTGAAGCATATTTAAAACCTTAAGGATAAAATTGAAATAAATTAAAACTTAAGAGTATTTTTAAAATTTTTTGATAATTTTAGGGACAAAAATATACTTTAATAATAATAATTCTTTTATCTCTTTTGAAATATTTTATTATAATAAAAGTTATTTAAAAAACCTAATAAATTTTAAACTCAAAGTATCATAAAATTTAATTTAATTATTTTTAGGAGAATAATTTTCTTTAAATAAAATAATAAATAATGATAACTCATTATTTAATTTTTCAAAAAGTCAGGGTGTTATAAGTTCAAATTGAAAAACTATAAGAATGAGAAACTATTATTCAACCCCTTTATTATTGTTGTTGTTGTTGTTGTACTTACATATGCAATTTTCACATACAATTTTTCATAGTAAAATTAATATTATATTAAATTATCTAAATTAAGAGAAGAAAATTGCATATTGAATTGAAAGCAAACCCTCTAGCTATATTGGTCCCTGAGATTCAATTTCAGACACCATATTAGTCCCTGGATCTTTTTTTATATTGAGTCAACGAACAGAATGTTGAGCTAGTTCTAAATTGTCATGCTAAACACAGGACTAAATGATGTTGTTTCTTTTTAGCTCTTAAACAACATAAATATGAGGTCGTTTTGCAGAATGTAGGGAGATAAAATGGTTTGCACATCATATAAACTCTTTTTCGCCCTCTTGTTTTTGTCTTGTTTAAGCGCCAAAGCGAAATGACATTGTTTAGCGATGTGTTCGGTGTAGTAAGTTATAGCTGGCTAACTCAACACTTCCTTCACTGATTCAGTGCTAAAAAGGGTAAAGACCAATATGGTACCCATATAGGGCTGGCAATATATACCCTAGCTATCCGCGGGTACCCAACCCGGACCAACTCGTTCGAGTAGGGTTGTCTACCCTACCCGCTGTGGGTAGGGTAGGGTAGGGTGCAAATTTGCCTGCAGGTAGGGTAGGATACGGGTTTAGGGTATACCCTACCCTACCCTACCCGCATTCTTAATATATTATATAATATATATGTAAAAGTTATGTATCTAGTGAAGAAAGTGAGTCTTGTCCTCACAATCTTCTTCTTATAAAAACTTGAAATCATCACTAAGCTAGTTGATGATCATATTATTTGTAATTTTATATTGAATTTCTTTAAAATTTTATTGTTTTTAATTTTAATTTGAACTTAGTTGTTTATTTTCTATTTTATTAATATGTATGAAATTTGGAATGGTTGAATTTTATATTTATTTAAATTTTTTATTTGTTTCTGCGGGTAGGGTCGAGTAGGGTAAGCTTTAAAACTTTAGGGTGCGGGTAGGGTTAGGGTTGAGAGATTCTCAATCCGTAAGTAAGGAAGGGTAGAGTTTTAAGAAAGTTTTCAACCCGCAGGTAGGGTTATGGTAGAGTCTAAACCCTACCCTACCCTACCCATTGTCAGCCCTCTACCCATAGTTAAATCTCAGTCTAATATAAAAAGTTTTAGATTTAAGAGATTAAAATGGTGAAAGTCGTGAATTTATAGAACCATTTTAAAAATTTAATCTAATTTAACGGTAAACTATGTAATATAAAATAATTATTAGATTTAAACATTGAAATCGTGCATAACTATAATAAATTAAATTTTTATTTGAAATTATTTAATAAAAACTTTTAAAAATTAATATTAAATTTATATTTTTCAATTTATTTACAATAGTTGTATTTAATTAGAATTACAGTTTGGACTATAATTCCTCTTTAGGTTGAGATTGTTTTTCTTTCTCATCATTTATGATATTTAAGGCCTTAAATATGTAGAATAATTTCCTTTTTTTCCTGGTCTGTTTTATCTCTCTTGATTTTTGTTTATTTTTTTGTTATTGTCTCTTGATAACCATTCATGGTTCATACATATTTTTTTCCTCTAATTCAGAGATATTATTCTGATTTTGTGTCTTGTAAAAGTTGTTGGCCCCATAAAACATATTCTACCGGATAAAATTATCACAAGCATAAAGAATTAATGGCATCATGTGTAAATGCTTATTCAGATTCTTCGCCTTCTATTGATCTAGATTCTTCACCTTCTATTTTTTCTTTTTTTTTTTGGCTTTCATTTTCCATCCTCTATTATTGTCTTCGATTATCAGAATGAATTATATTTATAGAATTCTAATTATCAACATCTATAATCGCCTTTAGATAAATTTTTAGAATTTTTTTTGGGTAAACATCTATTTTATGACCATATTTTCAACAATTAAAACAAATTAGATATAGCCTCTTGTACACTAAAATAAATTTTTTCTCTAAAACTGAGAAAGTTAGAACCAACTGGTTTGAAAAGATAAAGAAAATTAAAAATAGAAAAATAAAAAAGATGAATGAAATAGTAAGTATATACTTAAATCTTACAAAAGATTATTGAATTAAATCTCTCATAGATTAAACTAACATCTGCTTGACATATAAAACGATATATTAAGTTCAGATTAGTTCAAATTGAAAAATTATAAGAATGAAAAACTATTATTCAACCACTTATTATTATTATTATTATTATTATTATTATTATTATTATTATTATTATTATTATTATTCAATATTTCATTCAATATATCAACAAGCACAAGCATGTATATGTTAAACAAGTCAATTAAAATGTCACAACCCACCGAATCGAAAATCCTTCACTCACAGAATCAAAATTACAAAGACTACCGAACCGAAAAATGTTCATGTGATTAATAAATAATGATCAACTTTCAATCAACAAGAATACTATTACAATAGTATGGCTTATCAAAGTGAAAGAGTTGTCTCTAATGTGAATTGTCCTAAACAAAACTCATTCAATACATCAACAACCACAAGCATGTGTATGTTAAACAAGTCAATTATAATGCCACAATCCACCGAACTGAAAATCCTTCATGCACAAAACCAAAATAAAAAAGGCTACCGAACCAAAAAATATTCACGTGGTTAATAAATGATGATCAACTTTCAATTAACAAGAATACTATTACAGTAGTATGGCTTATCAAAGTGAAAGAGTTGTCTCTAATGTCAATTGTCCTAAACAAAACTCATTCAATACATCAACAACCACAAGCATGTGTATGTTAAACAAGTTAATTAAAATGCTACAACCCACCGAACCGAAAATCCTTCATGCAAAGAACCAAAATAAAAAAGGCTACCGAACTGAAAAATGTTCATGTGGTTAATAAATGATGATCAATTTTCAATCAACAAAAATACTATTACAGTAGTATGGATTATCAAAGTGAAAAAGTTATCTCTAATGTGAATTGTCCTAAACAAAACTCATTCAATACATCAACAACCACAAGCATGTGTATGTTAAACAAGTCAATTAAAATGCCACAACCCACCGAACCGAAAATCCTTCATGCACAGAACCAAAATAAAAAAGGCTATCAAACCGAAAAATGTTTATGTGGTTAATAAATGATTATCAACTTTTAATCAACAAGAATACTATTACAGTAGTATGGCTTATCAAAGTGAAAGAGTTGTCTCTAATGTCAATTGTACTAAACAAAACTCATTCAATACATCAATAACCACAAGCATGTATATCTTAATCAAGTTAATTAATATGCCACAACCCACCGAACCGAAAATCCTTCATGCACAGAACCAAAATCACAAAGCCCACCAAACTGAAAATGTTCATGTGGTTAATAAATCATTATCAATTTTCAATCAACAAGAATAGTGTTCTTCAATAAAAAATAAGTACTGAAGATAGTAACAGAGCTCTAATTAAACTATCCAAACCAATAAGAACAAGCAACTATATCTTAAAACCCCAGTTATACTGTAAAAATCATTCACAATAGTTCAATCTACTAAATGAAGCAAATCAAACCAGTAAAACTAAAATGAAACTAGGCGAAACGCAACATTGTAAGATTTTAAATGAACAGTAGTTTTCTCATACCTTTTGTAGTCTTTGTTGCTATTTTCGTTTGTTTCTAGTTATTGCTTGCAAAATCTTCTTCCGATTCGTTTGCAGTAGTGGTTTCCGCAAAGAATGTAATTGAAGTTTGAGTGATGTTCAGAGAGATTCGAAGAGAGTGAGTGTTTTGGTGTATTGGTTTCGTGTTGAAAATGTAACGTTCGTTCATAATGAAGCGCAAATGAAAAACGAGACATTTTTTTGTGTCTGGCACGTGTTTCTCGGTCTCCATTTAATACGCTTGAATCAATTTGAGCTTGGGTCAACTTGGTTATATGGTTATATGGATGTGTAGTAGACCTGTTTTCTAAAATTTGTAAGTATAACTACTTATTGTACTATTTTCTTTCTGTAACTTATCCTTTAATTATATTGCTCAGGATATAGGTCTATAGGGAACAATGAGTTGTAACTAATTTGGTGTAATTTATTTATCTATTTATAATCTATAAAAGCTGATACTAACTCTCTTCACAATGAATTTAAGCTATTTTTTTTTTGCTAATGATACCACATCAGCAATTCTAATGACTTGGCAAAAGATGAAAATCAACCAATCACTATTTAGTAAAACTAGAGTGAGACCCGCACAATATGCGGAGCGGAGAGATAGATTATTTATACTATATAGTGTATTTTAATAAATGTTATATTAAAAATATGTTAGAGAACATATTATAAATAGATTTTGAATTTATTTATTTTTAAAAAAGACATAGGTTATTTATATTAGAGTTATATAAAACTACATTTTTATTTTTTTTTCATTTTTCGTTTTGCATTAATTGCTATAATTTGTCTGTTCTTACGTTTTTTGTTTGTTTGTAAATAAAAATGTTATATTAAATTTAAGAAATCTTTTACAATTAGTATGAGAGATTAAAAAATGAAGAATAGTAAGAGTCTTAATATGTATAAGTTGTAAAATTTAAACATTTATAACTGAAATTTTTATAATTATTATTATTATTATGACACTTTTAATGTATGTTTATTGCATTTAATTAGTACTTGATGTTTCAATTGAATAATAATAGATAAGAATTTTTTGTTTTAATTTTTTTAAAACATTTTATTTTACTAAATAGTGATTGGTTGATTTTCATCTTTTGCCAAGTCATTCGAATTGCTGATGTGGCATCCTTAGGAAACAAAAGATGGCTTAAACTCATTGTGAAAAGAGTTGGTATCAGCTTTTATATATTATAAATAGATGTTTTTAAAAAATTAAAACAAAAAACTCTTATCTATTATTATTTAACTGAAACATCAAGTACTAATTAAATGTAATAAACATACATTAAAAGTGTCATAATAATAATTATAAAAAATTTCAGTTACAAATATTCAAATTCTACAGTTTATACATATTAAGACTCTTACTACTCTTCATTTTTTAATCTTATACTAATTGTTAAAAATTTCTTAAATTTAATATAACATTTTTATATGTTTTTCATTCTCATTTATTTATTTTTTTAATTATTTACAAACAAAAAAATAGCAAGAAAAGATAAAGTGTAGCTATTAATGTAAATCAAAAAATAAAAATACATTTTTGTATAATTATAATATAAATAACCTATGTCTTTTTTAAAAATAAATAAATTCACAATATATTTATAATCTCTAAAATAATTTTGATATAATATTTATTGAAATATACTATATAGTATAAATAATTTATTTCTCCGTGTATTACGCGGGTCTCACTCTAATTATACATTATTGTAAGTTCAAAGTATTCAGCAACGTGAGGTTCACAAGTTCATGCGGGATTGTGCTTGAAAAATTGACACAATACATTATTGAAGTGTAAAAGAAAAAAGATTTGCCATAAAAAACTGTTCCTTGATTATTGTAAAGTAGGGTACAGAACACAACAAGAAGCATTTCATTAGCGTATAGAAATTGAAGCTATGTAAATTAAACTACAACATTCACATAAAACAAGAAATGGACAACAGATCCAACTGAGAACTAAATTTGTTTCCATAATCATGACACCTATCTAAGGAAGCAGTTTGTGTTTAATTGCATGCAGCTCCATTATGACATCTTTAATATTCATCCGTTGAGTGGGAAACTCTTCAGAACATGCAACTCCAATCCTAGCAAAAGACACTAAACACTCCATCATGTTTTTCTGTTGTGTGATCCTTCTTTCTCCTTCATCAAACGGAGTTATCAATCTTGAATCAACAATCTCAGTAATTCCTTCTGGAATTGCCAGTTTACAGAATTTGTGTAGGCTTAGATCTTCACCAAACATGGCATCCGTTGGTCTCTTTCCGGTTAGTATTTCCAAAAGAAGAATTCCATAGCTATAGATGTCTCCTTGTGGTGATACTGACCCACCTGCTCCATACTCTGTTTGATTCCAATAACAATGCTTTAAACAAGAAAAAAGAATGAAAAAGGACGAGTGTGTATATATAGATAAAATGCAATGACATCATGATTAAAAACTAACATCAAATGAATATGTTAAGCGGTCGATAGACAGAGTAAGGTAAAATTCTGATTCTTAATGCGCTGAGGACTTGGTTAGTTGAAAGTAAATGATGAAATTGCTATATTGTCATGAATCTAACATAACATAGAAAACAATACCAGTTCAGCAACAATTCATGTAGTTATTAAAGAGGTACCAAAAGCGATCAAAAGCACTTATACCTGGTGGAAGGTATCCGATGGTTCCCTTAATAACAGAGGAACTAGCTTGATTACTACTAGTATAGCTTGTGGCATTCCCATGAAGAAGCCTAGCTAACCCAAAGTCTCCCAAGTGAGCAACAATGTCATCATCAAGTAGAACATTACTTGGCTTAACATCACAGTGAACTACAGCTTCCTCTGAATCATTGTGAAGATAATCCAATGCAAAAGCTACATCAAGAGCAATATTTACTCTTTGCATCAGGTTGAGACTCCGATTTGTGGACTCGCTATCTTCAATGTTGTTGTGCAACAAGCTTTCTAAACTCCCATTAGGCATGAACTCAAACACTATGGCCTTGAAATCATCACCTTTGTAATCAACACCTGAACTACAGGTCAATATATTGAGAAGGTTTCTGTGCTTCATTTTTCCTAGAGCTTTGCATTCGGACATGAAACTCTTCGATGCTCCGCGTGTTTGAAGATTCAACACCTTCACAGCAACAGGTCTCTCAAAATGGACAAGGGTTCCTCTATATACTGAGCCAGAGCTTCCTGTGCCAATTAAATTTAAAGAAGAAAATCCATTGGTCGCTTGATGTAGCTCTCCATAAGATACCTTCACATAGCCATATTGCAAAGCTAGAGAAGGAGTAGATAACCTTTTTCGCTTCTTCTTGAGAAGATATATACTAATAATAAAAGCAACAACAGATATTAGAACCCCTCCAAATGCGATTATGAGGATGACTTTCTTTTTAACAGATCTCTTGTGTTTCTTCTGTAAGGGCAACGTAGAGCATGCAGGGAGATTCAATTGAGGTATCCCACCACAAAGATCTTTGTTTCCGGCAAGTGATATTGCTGTGACATTATTGAATACCCCTCCTACCGGGACCTCACCAGAGAGATGGTTAAAAGATAAGTTCAAAGTATTCAGAAACGTGAGATTCACAAGTTCATGTGGGATTGTGCTTGAGAAGTTGTTATTAGAAAGGTCCAAGATTTCAAGGGATAGTAGAGATCCCAAGAATGAAGGTATACTTCCATGGAATGAGTTTCTTTCTAGTACGAGCTCTGTTAAAGCAGAGCAAGCACTAAGTCTCGTGGGAATCTCACCAATGAGCTTGTTATCTTGTAAATGCAAGATGGAAAGATGGTTCAAGTTTCCAAGATCAGAAGGAATGGGGCCGGTAAAAGAGTTGGAGTATAGAAACAACTGTATTAAGCCTTGCTGGTTGCCAAATGTTTGATTGGGTATATTACCACTTAAGTTGTTTCCATATGCAGCAAATTTTTGCATGTTGGTGCAGTATCCAAGTGTAAAGGGAATGAGTCCTTCAAATTTATTTGAGCTCAGATCAACGTCAGACAGCATAGTAAGGTTACCAATGACAAGAGGGATGTTGCCATAGAACTTATTTCCATCCAACCACAACACTCCAAGATTTTTTAGCTTTCCTATTGAATCTGGGATTGTTCCCTCAAGAAAATTCCCCTCCATATCAAGTGTTGCTAGGTTGACTAGTTTTCCAATTCCTTCTGGTATCCTTCCAGATATTTGATTCAAAGCCATACCAAGCAAAACGAGATTGGTTGATAAGTTGCCTATGATATCTGGCAATACTCCACCTAAATAATTTTCATAAAAGCCTAATTTCTGCAATTGAGTGCAATTAGTCAATGAGGAAAGAAAATCCAAATCATGAGCTCTTCCATTTCCGAATCTATTCCGTCCAACATTAAATATCTGGAGTTTGTGTAAACTTCCTACGGTAGGAGAAATTGGTCCATAAAAATCATTTTTGGATATTTGAAACTGTTGCAGCTCAGAAAGGTTGGATATTGAAGACGGAAAAGTACCGGTGAATCGGTTCCCTCCACACAAAAGTATCTCAAGATTGGGAAAAGCCATAGGTAAATTTGAGAGAAAATTACCCACTAACTGGTTTTCCGTGAAATCAAGAACTTGAATATTTGAAAGGTTATAAAGTGAAGGAGGAACTTGACCAGAAAAATTATTTACACCCAAACCCAAAAATTTCAAAGTTGACAACCTACCCAAAGTTGGAGTTATGCTTCCTTCCAATTGATTGTATGCAAGTGACAACTTCTCAAGAGATGAGAGATTTCCCAATGAAGGTGGTATACTACCAACAAACCCGTTAGCACCAAGCCCCAGCTGAGTCAGTTGCATCATAGAACCAAACCATGAAGGAACTTCGCCAGTTAGATTATTGTATAGCAATATAATTACTTGAAGGCTTGAACAATTTATCATCTCTATAGGAATCTCTCCATGAAGATTATTTTGCCTCAAGTCAAGAATCTGCAGTCTCTTCAAATGACCAACTTCTCTTGGAATCTGACCATGTAAGTTGATGCTAGTAAGACTCATCTCCCTGAGGAATGTTAGATTTCCCAAGGAAGGTGCAAGAGTGCCACCCAAGTCTTGATTTTGTAGTTGCAAGGATGTGACTCTCTTATGGCGGCGACTGCATATTACCCCCTCCCATTCACAAAAATGGAGAGACTTATTCCATGATGGAAGAGCATCCGGGTCCCCATTGGTAAGCTTGTCCTTCAAAGCAAGCAAAGCCATCTGATCGGTCTCTGAACTCAAGGGCATGGTCACTGCAGCAGATGTCATGTACTCTATTTGTGAAGCAATAGATAAGAGAAACATAATGAAGATGATCATTATCATTATGCAGTGCGACAAGTGCATGGAGTAGTTAAGAAAGAAGGAAGGTGAAAATTAGAATAAATTTTGGCACTCAAAGGTTTAACAATTTTTTTTAATAAAACAAAATGAATCCAAAAAGAAAATGAAAAAAATGTTATCTATTAACATTGCAGTCTTTGTCTTGTGCAGCAGCAGGACGTGCCGCCACTTAAATGAAGACACTGTTTCTGAACTTTCTGTCTTCCGCCGAAGTCGTTACGTGCAAGTGTTGAAATCAAGTGCTTAAGTCAAAGGAGGATTTGCTTCTAAACGGGAGTGGATCTAAATTTAAAAATATCAATATACCTTTAGATTAATATTTATGCTAATAAATTTACTTGATCTTTTTTCTCCTAAATAATAGAAATAGAGAAACTAAAGAATGAGTTATAGTTTATATATCTAAATAAAAATAAATTATACTAAAATAAATCATATTAAAAAGAAAATATTAATTAATTAAATGGTTAATTTAAATATAAAAAGTAAGACAATTATTTATATTTATAATTAAATAAATACTTACTAAGTGTTAATAATTACAATTTCATTAGTTATTGAAATATTTTTGTTTTAATAAAAATTAGAAGTCTAATTTAAAGTTAATGATGCTATTTTGATTTTAATTAAGTTTTAAGTATAATTTTGTTATTTAAGATAAAATATTATTTCATTTAAAGTAGACTATTTTAATTATAATTAACTGTATATTAGTAATCTGAACTAAATTTAAAACATGAACGGATAGGAAACATATTATTTAACTTATAATTAATTATAAAGTAATGATTTAAATTAAATTTAGAGTATGATTTGATTTGAAATTTTTATTTATACATGTAAGTAAATGATAATTAGTGATTTGATCAAATAAAAATTTAAGTATAATTTAATTTAAAGTTCATAATCATAACAACAAAACAAAGCGTTAATTAATTCTTAATATCGATTTCAAAGTATGATTTGATGTAATCATTTAGGTTATATTTAGTTTTAAGAATGGGATAAGACAAGACATTAAGAATAAGATATAAATGTCAAAAACATAAAAATTAGTATTTTTTATATTTTGTTTAATGACAAACTTAATATAGGATAAAATAAATAATAAAAAAGTATAATTTACCTTATTTATTTTACACAAAATTTAAAATAAAAAATAAAATGATAAAAAATATAATTATAAAAATTTAATAGTGATAATAAAAGAAAGAATAAAAAATAAAGCGTGTCTTTATTTAATGTATCTATATCCTTCTTATTAGAAATGCTACAAAATACACTAATTTAATAGAGAAATTCTTCGCATACAAGCGATTAAGACTTGTAAGCCTTATAAGTCCAATTAAAACTAACGCTCAAAACGTGCTTCGAACCGTTCTTCTTCCTCTTCGTCTTCTTTTTCTTTTTCTTTCGTTTCTTGCATTCTCTTTCTCCTTCTTTTTCTTCTTTTTGCTGCACGTTCTTCTTCCTCTTACTCTTCTTCTTTTCCTTTTCTTTCGTTTCTTGTCTTCTCTTTCTCCTTCTTCTTCTTCTTGTTGTACGTTCTTCTTCCTCGTCTTCCTCTTCTTCTTCATTTACGTGCTTTTCTTTCTGTTTTCTTTCTTCGTTATTCTCGATTTCCATTGTTTTTTGACATCAAGCTCTGAAATCATTTTTGAAGAAGAAGAAGCAGCAGAAGATGAAGAGGAGAAAGAGAAAGAGTTCTGAATTATGCATGTGTACTTCAACGAATTTTGGGTGTATTTCTTAAATCCTTTGGGTGTAGTTTTGTAATCTTTTGGATGTATTTCTACAATCGTTTGGGTGAATTCCTGTAACTATTTGGGTGTATTTCTGTAATCCTTTTGTGTATTTCTATAATCGTTTGGGTGTATTTCTGTAATCGTTTGGGTGTATTTCTGAAGTTCCAGTATCTTCAAAACGATTTCAAAGCTTGATTTCAAAAACCATGAAAATCGAAAAAAAAAAACAAAGAAGAAGAAGAAGAAGAAGAAGAAGAAGAAGAAGAGGAAGAGGAAGAGGAAGAGGAAGAGGGAGAGGGAGAGGGAGAGGGAGAAGGAGAGGGAGAGGAAAAAGAAGAAGAAGAGTCGTTCATAATACATAGTGAGTGTAGCGCTTTGAAAACAGGAAACGGTTGAATAACGCATTAAAAAGCCCGTATGTGTAGCAACTTGTAAGACTTGTATGTGTAGCAGGTCTCAATTTAATATCTCAGAATGCAATATCTGTGTGCATAAATTGAAAAGGGAGATGGTCGTGGCTATGGTCACCTTCATTAAATAACTTTTGACAATGCCTCTTTGTATGACCCTTCACGAGGCAATTTGAACATAGCATTTTCTTTGTTTCATTTTTTTTGAGTTTGGGTGCACCTTTAGTCTTAGCGACACATGGATCATCAACAAATTCAGCAACAAAATATAGTATATGAGTAACCCCATTTTGCATTTTAATGCTGCACCTTTTTTCTAGATCTTTAGTCCATCTAATCACTTCATTCATTGTATCGTAAAAAAGTGAAACTTCTTGAGCAGCAAGAAATGATATCCACATTGTAGCAACTGACATTGCACTATATCTCATTAAAAAAAATTTTCAGCGTCAATTGTAGTATTTTTGATTTTTTTTTACTACTAATATACTTCTTTGCATCTCGGATTCATCTTTTTAGAATTAGACTTTGTGGCAATTCATCTACATCCTCTCGCCTCAACACACATAACATATGACTACAAGGATACTCTTCGTGATCTCTTATCCTTCGTGATCCCAATGACAGCATTTACACTCCAATTTTTTCTTGTTGTGATTATATGCAACCGTAAATATTTTGTCCCTCTTTTAAAAAGCGCAAATTTTATATACCATAATTGTGAAAAGAAACTCATTATGTATAATGTCTAAAGAAATCACTTCTTCAATTTGCTTCTTCATTCGTCTGAATATTTTTTTAGTGTAGATGTTTGCAGCACAGAGCTCAAGAGATTGTAAGTCAGTCGTCAAAACAGGATCAACATTGATTGTTTTGATTTGAGCAATCATCTCATTGTTGCAATAATCTCGTAAAGTAAAGTCCACTCAAGATTCTCAACTAACTCTAAAATACTGTGCCTTGAGCATGCGTTTGGTTAATGGGTGTGTCTACCCAAGATATAGACACGGAAGCACACGTTCTTCGTTTGGTTAATAAGACACAAAATTCTGATAGACACGGAAAGACATAAAGGCACACAAAGACATAAAATTTGTGTATAGCAGGGAGGGATGGAACACTAAACTTGGGGTTAATGTTCAAATTCGTCCCTGAAAGATTACGCGATCTTCATTTTCGTCCCCGAATGATTTTTTTAATCAAATTAGTCCCTGAAAGATAAACTGTTAGTCAAATTAGTCATTCCGTCAATTGAATGATGACGTGTCACGTTAAGTGCCACGTGGCATGATGACGTGACATGCCACGTGGCAGGTCAGTAACACGTGGCAGGCCACGTGACAGGTCAGTGACACGTGGCATGACACGTGTCACTTGACATATAAAAAAGTTTTCAATTAGTCAAAATAGTCCTTGAAAGTCCAGACGTAAGTCATTTTCATCTCTCAAATTTTAAATATTAGTCAAACTAATCCTTATATAATTTTTTTATTTTTTCTTCATAAAATCATCTCTCTTCTTTAATTCTTCTCAAAATCTTTCTTATTCTTTTCTATTCTAAAATCTTTTTTGTTATATTACTACATTTTGCTGGAATATATATATATACTCAAAATTGAAATGTATGTATTTATTAACCTAAACAAAGTTATATGCTCAAAATAAAAAATTTATGTATGTTAACCTAAACAAAGTTATACCACTATTTTTTTCTACTACATCTTTTTTTTTTCCATTACGGTATTACTTATATATAGGAGGTAATGGTAGTGATACTTAGAGTCAAAATTCAAAAAGATTCACAAATTTTGCTTCAATTCCAAACTTTACAAAATATTAAAAATTTGTTAGTTAATTATTATTATTTTTTTTATTATTATTATTATAAATGAATTGCTTCTTAAGCGTAATACGTGCAAACATCATAATAAATTTTTGTGTGTTTCATATGTTTGAGATAGATTATATAATTTTTCTTTTAATTTCACAAATCAATGAGATAAAATGAAATAGGAAATATTATACCTATGCATAACACAGGCTACTCCGCACTAGTACATTATATAAATAGATATACTTCGTATTAAAATAAAATTCCTTTTGTTTTAAATGAAATATTTTAAAAATTATATTAGAATATTAAGATTCAAAAAGTGATTCCATAAACCTGTTTTTCAATTATTGAGTTTTACTATATAAATTAAATAATAATAAAAATTATAATTTTAAAAAATTTAAAAGATTTAAAATTTAAAATAATTACTATATTATTTAGTAAAATTTAAAATATTAAATTTTTAAATATATAATCAACAATAATTTGATAAACTCATTTAAATAAAAAAAATTCACATAAAAATTACAATTTGAAAATGTAAAATTTTAAAATATAAATGACAAATAACTTTATACAAATTTAATTATTTTTATTATTTTATATAAAGAGAATTTTGTTTATTAAGATTTAAAAAATAATATTAAATTAGTAGTATAAAAAAATATGATAAATTTAATATTATAAAAAAATTATATAAGGATTAGTTTGACTAATTTTTAAAATTTGAGGGATGAAAATGACTTACATCTGAACTTTCAAGGACTATTTTGACTAACAGAAAATTTTTTTATATGTCAAGTGCTGACCTATCACGTGGCGTGCCACGTGTCACTGACCTGTCACGTGGTGTGCCACGTGTTACTGACCTGCCACGTGGCGTGTCACGTCATCATCCAATTGACAGAATGATTAATTTGACTAACGGTTTATTTTTTAGGGACTAATTTGATTAAAAAAAATCTTTCGGGGACGAAAATGAAGATCACGTGATCTTTCAGGGACAAATTTGAACATTAACCCACTAAACTTGAGACATAGACAGCTATTTTTAACATTTAATTTTTATAATTACCCTTGGAATTCTTCTCCTTCCTCGGTCTCCTTTCATCCATTTTTCCTTCCACTCACTCCGACCACCACCGCCTCACGGCCGCCTCTCTTCTTCCTTTCCTTCCGCCTTTCTTGCACCCAGACCACCGCCTCGCCTCCCTTTCTTCCACCCAGACCACCAACCACCCCATCCCTTCCTCCTTTTTCTCTTCCCTCACTTTTTTTTTTGTCTATTCACGGTTGTTCTTTGCTGTCATCACCTTTTGCAGTTGTTGCTTCTGCTTCACTTCTCGTCAACGATCCAAATCTGCGCACCATTCTGTCACCATCTTTTTAGACCTGTTCTCCGTTCTTCTGCACACTCTGTGTTTCTAGATCTGCACACTTTGTTTTTGAATAATTTAATTTTTTATTTGTTTGAATTTTTGTTAAAATAATTTTGTATTAATTTTGTTAGATTGAATTTTTTGTTGATATTTGTTGGATTAAATTTGTTATTTAGTTTTAGATTGTTATTAGTAGTTATTTTTTTGTTGAGATGGTGACTGATTGTTAATGGTGGTAGTTTGATTTAGATAGTAGTTACGTTGTGGTGGTACTAAGAATTTGCAATAAGGGTAATATTAAAATTTAACATGATTGTAATTTGTGTCTTCTATTTTGTATTTGTATACCAAACAAGTTTAAAAAATTTGTATCTTGTTATGTTTGTGTCTTCAATATCAATATCTGTATCTCTGTATCTATGTATTAAAAGATACACAAAACAAACGCAGAACAAATCTCTTTATGAGATTGTTAATATCTTCACATCATGAAGTGGTTCTAAAACTAGCACAAATTTATCCGGAAGAAATGCCCTAACCCAGCTTTCTTTTTTTTTTATATTGTTTGTCAATCCATGTCGTATGTTACTACCAAACTCTTCAACCAATTTTGACTATTCCTCCTCAAATTCAACAACATTCCACTTGGCATAAATGAACTTCTTAAATATTTCACAGAAGTTTGAGTCCTTAATTCCTACAGTAGGATTTTTTTAAAGATGCCATCTGTATAATTTATGGGTTGCATTTGAAAAAATCTCATTAATCGCCTCTCTCATAACCTCGTATGTATCAGTTACAACAATTTTAGGATGCTTATTCATCATGACCTCCAAAATTTTAGCTAATAGCCAATTGTATATAGATGCCATTTCATTATTAAGTATGACAATCCCAAATATACACATTTGTGGTTACTCCTAGAAAAAATTACCAAAAATTTTTTGTATTTATTTTTTTCGTACGTAACATCAAATGCAGGGACATCACCAAAATATTGATAATCAGTTCACATATTTCATCAACTCAAAATAAGCTATCCAACCGATCTTTTGCTGTTGAACTATTTCGCGTCATAGCCATCGGATCAACGTCGACTTTTTCAAACATGTAATTTATGGTGGCATTGGCATTACCACCTGAAATGCACAACCGTCGACTCCTATCAAAGTGATTATCCAAGTCTTTTTTTTGTAAAACCAGCTTTGGCATACCACCAGTTTAGAGAAGAAAAAGCAGGATTGAGAATTTTCAAAATTGATAGCTTAGAGGAGGGAGAGCGGGATTGGGAATTTTTGAAAGAGCTCAGAATTAATAAAAATAATCAAAATTAAATATAATTTTCGTCACAAATTGGTATATTTATACGTTGGTGCAAGTTCATTTAACACTAATTAAATTAGAAGAGAAAAATGATGCCGGACCAATTCTTGATTTCGGGTCAATAAAAAAAAGACACATATCTATAAGATCTTTAATATCAAAATACATTCGTGGTCCAGTTTTAAATTTCAGCGAAACTCATTTTTCATAACTTTATTGGAGTATATCTACCATGTAACATCCAACTAAAAATAGTGTGTTCAAAATATATTTTTTGAAAGTCAAAGAAAGCATGCTAAAAAAAAATTAAAACAGCATTGTTAATCAACTCAACAATTCAGTTGACCGTGAAGAGTCAAAATTATTTTTTCAATTATGCTGGTTGGATACTAAAATAAGTTACAAATATAAAATATATATTAAAATAAAAAATATATATTAAAAATAAATTATATATATATACACACAAATACACTAATAATTAATTTTGATATGAAAATAATATTTTTATTAGTTTTTTAGTCAAATAAAATAAATATATTATAGAATCATGTAGATGACTAAGGAAGGAAGTTGTATGATGCTGGGTTGAAATCCTAGTCAAATTGGATAAAGCAATTTAAAACAATTTGTTAGCAAAATAAATAAGATAATAAAGCACAAGTTGAACAAGATGTTAAGGTTCAAGTTGATATTCATCCCTTGTTAAACTATATATAGACCGGTAAAACATTTACTATTGTATGAGATGTTTTGAATAAAAATTAGTGAGAAAAAATTAAAGAAAAAAATAGTAAAAATTTTTATATATGATTTTTTATATAATTTATGTAATATATAAGAAGGTATTATAATTTTTTATATATTTTAAAAATTATCATTTTTACTATTTAGTCATAGTTATTTTTATTATTTATTTTTTTTTACTAAAGATAAGAGACTCAAATCCACAACCTCTTAATTGAGTATGGAGAGATTATGCCATTTGAGTTTGAGCTATAACTCATTGGCATAGTTATTTTTATCATTGTCTAAATTATTTAGTTCAATTGTATCTCTCTCGTTTACAAATTTTAGTTGCATTGTTATGCATGATATCCAACATGAACGATTTAACATGCACTCCACACACTCTGTAAGTTCACAACTTTGAAAGTGATTCGATTCAGTCATTTTTCATATTTATCTTATTATCCAAATTCCAATATCATTTAACAAGTTGCTATAAGCCTATAAGCACTTTGAATTATTCAAAGTAAAAATCTCTTCCAAAATTGATAAACATCAACATAATACAAAGGCACAACAAAAAAGGATAATAAAAAACATAAATTATTTGATGCATGGAACAAGTTACCGTTTTTGCAATTATTTGATGCATGGATTAATTGAAGCAAATATTGTTTGATCCTAGTAAAGGGTACAGAAGACACAAACAAGCGTTGTACATTACAGCAAACAAAGAAATTGAAGCGTTGTACATTACAACAAATAATAATTCACAATTAACAATTTCACATAAAACAACAAATGGATACGAGAGTAATCCAACTGAGATATTCAAAAGCAACTAAATTTATTTAATAAAACTGACCCCTTAATGAAGCAATTTCTGTTTAATCGCATGCAATTCCATTATAACATCTTTAATGTTCATCCGTTGAGAGGGAAATTCTTCGGAACATGCAACTCCAATCCTAGCAAACGACACTAAACACTCCTTGATATTTTGAGGTGTGATCTTTCTTTCTCCTTCATCAAATGGAACCAGCAATCGAGAATCAACAATCTCTGTGATTCCTTCAGGAATTGCCATTTTACAGAACTTGTGCAAGCTCAGACCTTCACCAAATATGGTATCAGTTGGCTTCTTTCCAATGAGCATCTCCAAAAGGAGAATTCCATAGCTATACATGTCTCCTTGCGGTGACACTGAGCCACCTGCTCCATACTCTGTTTGAAAAGCTAAAAAATGAAGGAAAGGAGTACAATGGATATAATACAACAATATCATGATTTTAACTAATTATTCTAAGGGGTTGATAGCCATAGTAAGGTTAAAAACCTAATTCTTAATGTGCTAAGGACTTGGTGAAGTTAGTTGTAAGTAAATTAACGTGAATCTAACATAATATAGAACACAATACCAGGTCATTAACAATACATGAATTAATTAAAGAAATAGTATTATAATATTACCAAAAGCGATCCAAAGCACACATACCTGGTGGAAGATATCCGATGGTTCCCTTAATTGTAGAGGAAGTAGCTTGACCACTGCTAGAACTACTTGCGGCACCATGAATGAGTCTAGCTAATCCAAAGTCTCCCAAATGAGCAACAACTTCATCATCAAGTAGAACATTACTTGGCTTTATATCACAATGAACTACAACTTTCTCTGAATCATTGTGAAGATAATCCAATGCAAAAGCTACATCAAGAGCAATATTTACTCTTTGCATTAGGTTGAGACTCAGATTTGTGGACACGCTATCTTCAATAGTGTTGTGCAACAAGGCTTCTAGATTCCCATTAGGCATGAACTCAAACACTATGGCCTTGAAATCATTCCCTTTGTAATCAACACTTGAACAACAAGTCAATATGTTGACAAGGTTTCTGTGCTTGATTTTTCCTAGAGCTTTGCATTCAACCATGAAACTTTTGGATGCCCCGCTTGTTTGAAGCTTCAACACCTTCACAGCCACAGGTCTCTCAAAATGCACAAGGATTCCTCTATACACAGAACCAAAGCTTCCTGTGCCAACTAAATTGGATGAAGAAAATCCATTGGTTGCTTGATGTAACTCTCCATAAGAAACCTTCACATAGCGATATTGCAAAGCTAGAGAAGTAGTGGTAACTTTTTTACCTTTTTCTTGAAAAGATATATACTTATAAAAGCTACAAAAGAGATTAGTATCCCTCCAAATACAATGAAGAGGATAACTCTCCTTTTAATAGATCTATTGTGTTTCTTCTTTAATGGCAACACAGGGCATGCAGGAAGATTCAATTGAGGTATCCCGCCGCAAAGATCTTTGTTTCCAGTGAGTGATATTGCTGTGATGTTATTAAATACTCCTCCTACCGGGACTTCACCAGAGAGATGGTTGAAAGATAAGTTCAAAGTATTCAGCAAGGTGAGGTTCACAAGTTGATGCGGGATTGAGCTTGAGAAGTTGTTATTAGAAAGGTCTAAGATTTCAAGGGATAGTAGAGATCCCAAAAATGAAGGTATACTTCCATGGAATGAGTTTCCTTCTAGTACGAGCACTGTTAAAGCAGTGCAACCACTAAGTCTCATGGGAATCTCACCAATGAGCTTGTTATCTTGTAAATCCAAGATGGAAAGATGGTTCAAGTTTCCAAGATCAGAAGGAATGGGGCCGGTAAAAGAGTTGGAGTATAGAAACAATTCTATTAAGCCTTGCTGGTAGCCAAATGTTTGATTGGGTATATTACCACTTAAGTTGTTTCCCCATGCAGCAAATTTTTGCATGTTGGTGCAGTATCCAAGTGTAAAGGGAATGAGTCCTTCAAATTTATTTGAGCTCAGATCAACGTCAGACAGCATAGTAAGGTTACCAATGACAAGAGGGATGTTGCCATAGAACTTATTTCCATCCAACCACAACACTCCAAGATTTTTTAGCTTTCCTATTGAATCTGGAATTGTTCCCTCAAGAAAATTCAACTCCATATCAAGTGATGCTAGGTTGACTAGTTTTCCAACTCCTTCAGGTATCCTTCCGGATATTTGATTGGACCCCATAGCAAGCCAAACAAGATTGCTTGATAAGTTGCCTATGAGATCGGTCAATACACCGCCTAAAGAATTGTGATAAAAGCCTAGCTTTTGCAATTGAGTACAATTCTTTAATGAAGAAAGAAAATCCAAATCGTGAGTGCTTCCGCTCCCGAATCTATTAAGACCAACATTGAATCTCCAGAGTTTGTGTAAACTTCCCAAAGTAGGAGAAATTGGTCCATGAAAATCATTTTCTGCAATATCAAACAATTGCAATTCGGAAAGATTGGATATTGAAGATGGAAAAATACCAGTGAATTGGTTCCTTCCACACGCAAAATTTTGAAGATTGGGAAAAGCCAGAGGTATATTTGAGAGAAGATTACCCGCTAATTGGTTGCCCGCTAAATAAAAAGTTTGAATATTTGAAAGGTTGTAAAGTGAAGGAGGAAATAGGCCAGAAAAATTATTTCCACTCAAAGCCAAAAATTTCAAATTCGACAATCTACCCAAAGCCGGAGTTATGCTTCCTTCCATATGATTTTGTAAAAATGACAACTTCTCAAGCGATGAAAGATTCCCCAAAGAAGGCGGGATCTTGCCAACAAAACCGTTGGCTGCAAGCCCCAATTGAGTGAGTTGCACCATAGAACTAAACCATGAAGGGACTTTGCCAGTTAAATTATTGTACATCAATATAATCACCTCAAGGCTTGAACAATTTATCATCTCCACAGGAATATGACCACCAAGATTATTGTTCCTCAAGTCAAGAATCTTCAGCCTCTTTAAACGACCGACTTCTCCTAGAATTTCACCATGCAAGTTGATGTTAGTAAAATTGATCTCCTTGAGGAAGGTTAGATTTCCTAAGGATGGCGCAAGAGTACCACCCCAGTATTGATTTTGCAGTTGTAGAGATGAGACTCTCATGTGGCGGCGACTGCATGTAACGCCCTGCCATTCACAGAAATGTAGAGACTCATTCCATGATGGCAGAGCATGAGGATCGCCATTGGTAAGCTTGTCCTTCAAAGCAAGCAAAGCAATCTTATCGCTCTCTGAACTCAAGGCCACATTCACAGCCAAGGTTTGTGAAGGGATGGATAGGAGAAACATGATGAGAAACACCATCATTATTTTGTTGTAGTGTGACCGTGACAATATGAGCATTGTGCTACAGTGTTAGTATATAGAAAAGGACGATGGTGAAGAAAAATGTAGTACTAGTGTTGTTGCTTCAATTGCTCTAACTGTTATATAGAAGAGAGCAACGGTGAAGAAAAGTATACTGTAGTAGTTGCTTGAATACTCTGTTATATAGATTTCTAATTTGCTTTATTGTAGGATTAATAAAAAATCAATCTGAAAGTGTTACTGTACAACACTACAATAATACTTAAGAAATGAAACGGATATTAATAAATTAAAAACAAATTTTGATATTTTGTGCTTGTGAATGGAAAACTGACTTGGGAGGACCAAGAACGGATAAGATGATATCGGAAGATCACGACTTGCAAGTTGACTTGGGAGTTGGGAGGACTCCACGATCTTTCTTCTGTGTACTTTAATTTAATATATTAGCGAAAATCGGCATCAAGCTAAGATGAACAGGAACATCAAAAATTAAATCTATTTGGTAAGGGAGAAACGAAGGTGAAGAAATTACATATTTGGTTCAAGTAAACAACTAATAAATCTTCCTTTTGAATGTTCTCTAATTTACGCTTCAGCCAAGTGACAAATTCAGCTTATAAATCACACAAATCAATCTAAAAATGTTGAATCTAAAGATAGAGAGTTTTTGTTTACGCATTCAATTCGTTAAAATTTTATTTTTACTCTTCACGTCTAGATCATTAAAATTATCCCAGTCTTCACTCTTACTAAAATTATCCTAGGATTTGCTTTGACTTGAGAGAGTGGCGTAAAGAAAGTTATCTATAAAACTGATTGTTTTGATGTTTTCATCCTTCTTTAGGATCTGTATTGTCCCAACAAATGTGAAGATTATGATCTTGTCTCTAATATTCAAGAGATCATCATTCGGCAATAGAAAATTCAATTTGTCTGGACTCTGCATCAAGCAAACACTGCAGCAAACTGGTTAGCTAATTATGGTGCTAAGATCAGCAATAATAATAAAAAAAACCCCTTATTATGCCAATCTTTGGTGGAGACATGGTTCATTCCAATGTGGACTAAATGCTGTATTATTATCACCATCATTATCATTGTCACTATCATGATCATCGTCATTATCATTATCATCATCATCATCATCATCATTATAATCATTATCATTATCATTATCATCATCATTATTATCATTATCATTATTGCGCATGGTATTTCGAGAAGTTCCGAGATGTCGCCAAGAACGCAATGGGAAAATGAACTTCCAAATGCTACAACCAAAGTCCAAAACCGGAGGCTATCTTGTCTGGCTTGCGATGACCAATAATTCCAAGTAAACCACGATCTTTGTTCACTGAATTTTATATTAATCTTTTCCAAAATATAGTAGTTTAGTCTTCAATTATAAAAAGTACATTATCATTCCTTTTTAGGACAGAGACAGGTTATAAAAGAATTCTGTATGTCCATGGATGCTCTGCTGGTAAGAATCGGCCATCAATGTTGTTTTGATAAAAAATTTTAGTGTCTTCTGCTAGGGTTAATAAAATTTTATACCAATATGTATCTTAAGAGAGAAACATTTTTACTATATGAGTATTACTAGTAATTAATAATTTAAAACACTTTTAAGATTGATAAAGTTGAGTCAAGTCTACTAAAGAGAAGAAAAATCTTCATAGCTTAAAAATTCAGTGTGGCCAGTTTAGCATCACTAGTCTCTTCTCTCTTGTGCATTAAAATGGGATCAAAAAATATATTCTGCAAGTCAAATAAAGCATACTAAAAGAGAATAGAATTGTTAATCCACTCAACAACCCAATTCACACACATTATGTAAGTTCACACTCTAATGGAGCTAAAATCAACGTTGCACATGATTTGTTCCATTCATGCTTCATATTTTTCTAATCCAAATTCCAACATCACTTAACAAGTTGCTAGAAGCATTATCGACCTATTGAATTTATCAAAATTGCAACTTGGATTCAAAATTCAAATAACAAAGACCTAGTTGAGAAAGTACTCATATAAATTCAGTGGTGGCAGCGATCTATCTTCATCAAATCATCAGTGAAGCGATCCTTCTTCGGTGGACTCGGTGGCACAGGGGGCTTCGCTGGTCCTCTCCCCTTCTTATCCCTTGGTCTTGCCTGCTCAAACCACAAAAATTCGAACCAGAAAATCACAAGAGGAAAAATCTCTTCCAAATTGACCAACATCAACAATTCAACATAACACAATGAGTCTAACTAAGAGATTGAATGAGAACCGACATTTCCAAAAGAGTGAGCAAAGCGTTTTCCTTTGGCTGTTTTTCGATCACCTCTGCCGCAGTAAGCTGAGATAACAGTAGAACCGCATAGCAATTAGTTAAAAAACAATGATAATAAAAACAAAATCGATAAGTAGGTTTTAGGGATTGACGAACTTGTAGGTAGTGTTGGAGAAATGATAGAGAAAGAGAGCGAATTGGAAGAGCTTGGCATGGAAGGGGAGAGACTTTTGTTTGGTTGTGGAGAAACCCTAAGTGTTGGTAATAGCTTCGTCGCCATTGACATCGTTCTTCTTCTTCTTCATAGTTCAAATCCCACCTATGATTGGCTAGTTAGGGATAGAATTTTTAGTGTGTGTGAGTGTGTATGACAAAAAAAAAAAAAAAAAAAAAAAACCAAAACCTATCTCTGGCCGAAAATTAAAATTGAATAATTATCTAAATTATTCTCCAATTGTTTTAAAGTGTATATTTTTTTAAAAAAAATTAATACATAAATATATTTTTAAAGTGGCAGCAATTATAATTTTAGAGGAGGAGAGACATATCTTTTTAGAAGAGACTTATATATTAACGATCTCAAAAATATAGTCGCTCAGTCATAGACTGCTGGTACAGATTCAATAAAAAATTTTATGATAAACAGTTAAAAGCATAAGTCAATTTCACCACCACGGATATATAAATTTCATCATCCCCTATATTTGATCCGAATTAATACCCAAACTTAAGAACAACTCATCATATGACATCAACATTTTTACAATTTACAGAATATTATTCATATAGAGACAATGAGCAAGTGCAAGTAAAAAATGATAACTCTACACTTTTTTAATATTGGTAGCTCTTTACTTAAATTATTTTCAGCTTTAAAAGTTTTTAAATTGTAGAGATTAATACATATTTCTATTTTAATAAAGAATTTTTTTAATGTCCACAAATTTGTTTATAATAATAAAGTTTGGATTGTATTTCATATTAAGACTCGTTACATGAAATGTTAGGATACTAAGGAGATATTTTTTCAAGGAACGGTTGATCATGGCGTTTATTCCTTTGAACCGAACAATAAAAGCTCAGTTTTATCAGCTGTAAATGTCACTACTGTTCAAGAAAATGAACATTTTCGTCTTTGGCACTTGAGATTAGGTCACCCTTTCACTAATGTTTTAATAAGAGTCTTGAAGTCGTGTAATACTCCTTTCAAAGTCCCTGATTTGATTTGTAGTTCTTGTTGTCTTGGAAAATTCCAGCAGCTTCTTTTCAATATTTGAAGTACAAAATTTACTAGTCCATTAGAACTTGTTTACACTGATATTTGGGGACCTTCCCCCATTCCTTCAATAAATAGTTCTCGGTGTTACGTACATTTTTTTGATACTTATTCTAAATTCACTTGGATATATTTGTTGCATCATAAATCTCAAATACATGATGTCTATATGCAGTTTATGAAAATAGTAGTGTTTCAACTAGGTGTGAAGATTAAACAAATTCAATTTGATAATGCTAAAAAATTTGTTACTTTAACGAAATTTCTTAGTGATGAAGGTATACAACACATGTTCTTTTGTCCTTATGTCCACCAACAAAATGGTAGTGTAGAGCAAAAATATTGGCACATCACTACAATGGGATTCACTCTTCTTGCTGAAGTTGGCTTGCCACTAAAATTCTGGGGAAAAGCTTTTACTACTGCAACCTACCTCATCAATTTATTACCCACTACTATTTTGAATTTTAGCTCCCCAAACCAAAATTTTTTTGGCAAAACTCAGTCCATAAGCATGCTAAAAGTTTTCGGGTGTTTGTGTTTTTTCACCACTAGCCCTATAACAAAATCAAGCTATAGATTTGGTTAAAGGTCTGTGTTTATTTAAGTCTGGCACCTCAATACAAATGGGTCAAGTGCCTCACAAAATCTGGCAAAATACTCATTATCCAGAATGTGATATTTGAAGAGAAAGTGTTTCCATTCAAAGATTCCAGCTATGGCTTCTTTACCACCACCACCAAACCTGTCCCCATACCTCAACCTATACTAACAATTTCAATTATCCCAACACCATCTCACACACAGTCCCCACTTCTATTACCCCCTCAACTTGAACCACATTCAACTCAACCCAACCCTTCCTCGTCTTCACTTTGACCTTGTCCTACCCTAAACACTCATCCTATGATCACGAGAGCTAAAAGTGATAAATTTCAAATCCAAATTATTTTCAACTGAACTCAAGCAGCTTGCACCAAAAACAGCAAAATAAGCCCTTTTTCATACCTCATTGGAAGCAGCCATGGATGAAGAATATGCTGCCTTAATGAGGAATCATACCTAGGATGTTATTGAGTTGCCTATAAACCGAAAACCCAGTGGTAATAAGTGGGTGTTTCGAGTAAAGTATCACCCGAATGACTCTATAAACAAATACAAGGCACGGCTTGTAGCTTAAGGTTTTCACCAGAGACCATGGAGTGATTTTAAAGAGACCTTTAGCCTTGTTGTTCGCCCTACCACTATAAGGATTCTGCTCACTATTGCACTTACTCATGGCTAGCCTATCAAACAGTTAGACATTAATAATGCTTTCCTTAATGGAGAGCTTTGTGAAGAAGTTTATATGCAACAGCCCTATGATTATGAAGTTGGTGATTTTAAATTAGTGTGCAAGCTGACCCGCTCTCTCTACGATTTAAAGCAAGCGTTGCGGGTCTGGTTTGAAAGGATGACAGGTGAATTACGAAAATTTTATTTTACAGCAACAAAATCCGATGTCTCTTTTCTTTACCGGGCTAGATCTTTAGGCACCATCTTCATTCTACTCTATGTGAACGATATTATTGTCATCGAGACATCACCACTGTTATCTCTACTCTTATTCAGCAGGTTAATGCTAGTTTTCTCTTAAAGACATGGGTAATTTGCATTTTTTTTCTAGAAGTTGAAGTTAGACCAGTTAGCAATAGTCTTTTACTTATCCAATCCAAATATATTTTGGATGTTCTGAAGAAGGCTGGTTTAAAAAATTGCAAGTCATTTCCCACGCCTATGACGTATAATTTGAAGTTAACATCCACTGATGGTGAACTCTTTGAGAACCCAAGTCTCTACCGTTCTATTGTGTGAAGCCTCTAGTATCTTAATGTGACCAGGCCTAAATTAGCTTATCTGGTTAATAAGGTCTGTCTGTTCATGCAGCAGCCTCGACAGCTACATTGGAAAGCTGTAAAGCGTATTTTTCGGTATCTTTAAGAGTCAATTACTTTAGGATTGCATCTTCAATCAACACCTTTTTTCAAGCTTGTCGGCTACACTTACTCAGATTGGGCCTTGAACATTGAAAATCGAAAGTCCACCTCTGATTTTTGTGTCTATTTCGGACCGAACTTAATTTCTTGTTCCTCTCGAAAGCAAGCCTTAGCCTCTCGCAGCAGCACAGAGGTTAAGTACAAAAGGGTGTGCAACTTAGTCACTGAACTACTTGCTATCAAGAAGCTTTTGTTTGAAATTCATATTACACTGCCTGTCTCTATAATATACTATGATAATCAAGGAGCAGTGCTTATAGTAGCCAATCTGGTGCAACACTCACGATCTAAATACTTTGAGTTTGATCTTCATTTTCTCAGAGATAATGTTGCAAAAGAAAGACTGTAAGTCACTCACATTCCTAGTGATGCCCAGGTTATGACCAAAGCTGACTCCTCCACCAAATTTTTGGAATTTCATAACAAAATTAGGCGGTAGAATTTCAGCACCCTAAGTTTGAGGAAGGTGAAAGGAGTAAAGTATATATAGCTTGTAATTAGCTACTAATAACCTATATAGCCAATAATCAGTTATAGTTAGTAAAGTGTGTATATAAATACATTAAGTCCATAATTGTAATTAGTTAATCAACCTAATACACACATGTTTATATTCAAAACCTTCTCTTCATTTCTCTCTCTCTCTTCTAGGATTTGATGCTTTTCATGAAAAAAATTTGTAACTAAAGAGAGCTTTTTTTTTGTATAATTTAAAAATAAAAAAAGAGTTATGTAACTTTCTTTAATTCATTTGTAAATTAATATTTTTAAGAGAAATTTTTGGGACTAGCAATTTTTAGTAGTTTTGACCATCATAGCTAGCACAAATAATAATTTTTTTTAATAAATAAATTTTACTAATTCATGTGTCCAAATTCTGAAAAATATTAGTATAAACTATATCGATTTATGTGTGCAAAATTTTGATAAATATAGATACAAATTATGTATTTTTATGTATAAAATGTCTATAAATATGAATGCAAATTATTGTTCGTCAAGTATATATTTGTCAATAATAATATTTGTCAATCTTGTAGCACTATTCATATTCTAGTTCAACTTATCATTACTCTATCCATGATTCTATATCCCTTTTAGTTACTTGCAAATTTATTTATCCATATATTTACATTATGTCATATATATTATTCAAATATATATAATACTTAAAATTATTAATAATAATAATAACATTTTATTTATTCAATTATTATATTTAAAAATTGGCATGTTTTTAATTATTTACATACTTATTTATTTTTTCTATTAATCTATTAAATACTTCTAAATTCTAATAGTATCTAATTTATACACTGGTATATCTATTAAAATAGTTAAAAAACACGAACAAAGAGAAAATTTATAAAAGGTCTAATTATGCAATGTTATATGTAAATGGATCTTGGATTTGAGCGTGGTGAAATTGAGTTGATTTTTTTTTAATTCATAATTAAGTGAAATAATTACATGAATGAAAATTTGGAATAAAAAATTGGAGAATTATGTATTTAAAATGTACATTGTCTTTGATTTTATAGTTTTTTGTTCCTTATAAAATTTTATATTTATACATTTTAACTATTTGATAAAATATTTGACCTAATTATAAATTAGATTTTTATTATTGGTTTGGATTGAGAAGATAGATTATCTTCAATCATAATAATGTACATGTTCATTGGTAATCAACAGATATTAATTAATCTTCTTTCTTTTTAATATTAACTTTTTACTAAATTGAAAATTCAATTAATAAGTAGATCACCACATTTGAATTAGGATTCATTAAGTCGAACTGACTTTTCTTAATTTATAAAAGTTGACAAATTACATTTATTCTTAATAATTATTATATTGTGATTATTGATAAGAATAATAATTTTTAACCCTCAATCTTAGTCAATATTTTTTTTCTTAATCAAATTACATCATACACACACTCCTTCTCTTTTGCATGGTTCCATATAACAACTTTCTAATCATGCTTCTAAAATCAAATTCAACATTCTACTATAATTAATTAATTATACTCTATGGCCGCCTAACCTTCCACATCATAACATTTTACTCTTTATGAAAAAAAAAACACTATATGTTAGGATGATTAACAATTAACAGAATAATATTTCTCTATTTACGTATAAAAATTTTTTTGAATAAAGTATCGTTTTTGTCCCCAACGTTTTGGGTAAGTTCTAAAGTTGTCCGATCCCTAACGTTTCAATCGTCCTATTTAAGTCCCTAACGTTTCAAAACTGATTCAATGTTGTCCTATCGTTAGGGATCCGTTAACAGAATTGACGACAGGACAAAATTGAGACGATTTTGAAACGTTAGAAACTTAAATAGGACGAAAACGTTGGGGACAAAAATGATACATAGAAATAAATTTTAATTTTATCCTTTAATAATATCAATTTTTTATTATACATAGTATTCAATTATTTTTTAATCATATCTAAATAAATTACACTTAATCATATTACTTTCATTTTAAATAAATTAATTTTTTTATAATTTTACTTTTAAAAATTTTTAGTTATCATGAAATATTTGTAAAATGACTAGTATATAAACTTGTAGAAAAGAAAAAAAATAATATATATACAATAAAATATAAATTATACCTTTTGTCTCTAATGTATCAAAATTCTTTCAAATTATAAAAAAAAATAAATTTATTTAAAATGAAAGTAATGTGATTAAGTGTAATTTATTTAGATGTAATTAAAAAATAATTGAATACTATGTATAGTAAAAAATTAATATTATAGAAAGATAAAATTAAATTAAAATTTGTTTTTATGTATCGTTTTTGTCCCTAACATTTCGTCCTATTTAAGTCCCTAACGTTTCAAAATAGTCTCAATTTTGTTCCGCTGTTAATTCTGTTAACGGATCCCTAATGACAGGACAACATTGAGTCAATTTTGAAACGTTAGGAACTTAAATATGACGATTGAAACGTTAAGGACAATTTTAAGATTTACCCCAAACGTTGGGAACAAAAACGATACTTTACTCAAAAATTTTTCAACTCAATTTTACCATCATTAAACCCAAGGTCCATTTACATCTAAACCTTGCATAATTAGATTCTTCTTATAAAAGTTCTCTTTGTTCGTGTTTTTTATTCATTTTAATACATGTACTAGTAATTTAATTAATACTATTAGAATTTAGAAGTATTTGAATTTTTAAATATACTTAATGATTGAATAAATAAAATAATAATAATAATAATAATAATAATAATAATAATATTATTATTATTATTATTATTATTATTATTAACAATTTTAAGCATTATATTTAGAGTAAGTCACCGAAATAAATTGACCAATATTGCTAAAATACAACTCTTATACCTTAAAGACACAAACGCAACTTTTACTATTTTATAAAAACTACAAAAGGGGTATAGTGAATTAGGATTTGCACGTAAACGGCTACACTTTATAACAGTTTACGTTGAAACACAATAAAGAAGAAACTGCGCCACTCCTCCAACGGTTTTTTCACGAATTCCTAAATTACATAAATTGCGGTATCTGTATAGTGGTTTATGTTTGCCTATAAATTCACCGGACTTAGTAGCGAATTCTTCATTTCGATTGAAAACCAAATATTTTAGAGAGAGAAGTTGTTTGTTTAGAGAGAAAGAGTTGTGGATTGAGAGAGAAGGAGACAAAGACTTGGAGAAGATTTGAACACTTGAAATTCCTAAGGTACTGGACCATAGCGGTTGAAGGTAGCCTGTACTAACTCAACAGTGATGCGCACGTTGTCGGTGGCATCAATGAAGAGGTAAGTTTATTTTCTTTTAGTTATTAAATGGGATAAGTATTGTTTTGGTTCCTAAGGTTTAGGATAAAAATCAAATTCATCCCCAACATTATTTTGAATTTAAAATCGTCCCCAACGTTTCATTTCATATTAAAATCGTCTATTTTAATAAAATTTTTAATTTTATTACTAAATTACTCCTAACAAAAAAATTATGATTTTTTTTAAAAGGAAAGAACGCGAGGGAAGGGGGAGAAAGGAAGAGGAAAAAGGAAGAGGGAGGAGGGAAGGGAAGGGGGGAGGGGAAGAAGAAGCTTAGAGCCGCTGCCGTCGTCGCCGTCGGGAGTCAGAACCAGAGGGAGAGAGAGCTCCCGAGAGAAAGAGGAGACGCGAGCCAAGGAGAGAGCTCACCGTCGCGCTCCGCCATTGCCGCCACTTCGCGTTCTCGCCGCTGCGCCTCGCTTCTGCTTCTGCTTCTTGCTTCTGCTTCCACTTCTACTTCTGATTCTGCTTTTGCTTCTGCTTCTACACTTTTGTGTCTGCTTCTACTTCTGTTTCTACTTCTAATTCTAATTTTGATTTGTTATTTTCTTATTTCATTGTTGTGGTGTGTTGATTTTGTTGTTGAATTTGATGTTGTTATTTTTGAATTTAAATAATGTGTGATTGTTGGTGTTCTTGAATCTGATTATTGGTATTTTGTGGGAGTAAGGGAGGAGGTGGTGGTAAAGGTGGTGGTGGTGGTGGTGGAGTGTATTTTTGTCTGTAAAAAGTCAATAGGATGATTTTAATACCAAATAAAATATTGGAGACGATTCTAATCCAAAATAATGTTGGGAACGAATTTGATTTTGTAAACTCCGCTAAAATCGGTAAATAATTAGTTAATAAATTGAATTTTAATTAGAAAAGCTAAATATGAAAAACTAATATCAAAATAGGATAGAGCTTGTCAAAATGAGAATTTTGATACCAATTTCAAAAATTTAGTCCAAAATCGGACCGAAAGAACTGAACCGGTTGAACTGGAACCCAAACCGGGACCGTGGGTCCAATCGGACCCATAATTAAAAAGAAGCAGCAGCTTCTTCTCCTTCATTTGCATCCAATGAAGCCAGCAGAATTGGGGGAAAGGGGAGAGGAGATCTCAAACCCTCACAACCTTTGATCCACCATAACTCCTCCATTCGGGCTCCGATCGCCGCACCGTTTATGGCCACGCGCTCAGCGCGTCGAGCTTTACCTTTCTATCTGATCAATTTCACTGGTAAGTCTTATATTTGATTCAGAATTTTTATTCCCCTTTCTTTGGTGAAATTGAAATTCTATAGTGAAATCTTGTCTAATTGTGTTTTAGGCTCAAGTTAGCTTCCAAGAATTATGGGCTCAAGCTATTGAGCACATAGGTATGGTAAGGAAACTCTAACCCTAGCTCAATCTTGTATTTATAATGGAAAAACTGAAATTGGAACATGTATATGTATTAAGTGTTGATTAAGTGGGTATATATGCTTTGGAATTGAATTGGGAATATTTGGAGGCTTGTTGGTGATCAAAGCTTGGTTTGTGGCTGTTTTAATTGAGCTTGGAGGGACAGTGTTTTGTGTTGTGAGGCTGCCTTGGGTGAAACTATGTGATCGGCCAAGGTATGGTTTAAGTTTCACATGTTTAATATTTACGGTGTTGTGAAAACTTAGGTTAGAGGAACCATAGGATAGGTTGAATTTGTTAATTGCATTTAATGAGTAGTTTTGTAATATTGTTGGAATAAATTGTTGATGAACATATATTGGAATTATGAAGTATTGAGGTTATTAATTTTATGCTCTTGGACTTGCTTATGATGGGTTGTGTTGATGTTGATATATATTGATGGATTATGGTTGGTATTTTTTAATAAAGAGTTGTTCGTGAGTTGATGGAATAATGTGTGTGAAGAGTTGAATTATGTTAATGGAATTCAATTGTTATATGTTGATAGAGGGTTGATAAATATATGATGAAGGTTGGTATAGGTGAAGAGTTGTTATAAATAAAAGAGGGGTTATTGATGTATGAGGTAAATGTTGATATTTATTAATGATCAAGATTTGTTGAGTTGGTTAAAGGTTATATTGGCAATGGTTGTTGATGAATTGGGTTGATATGGTATTATAATGCAAGTTTTAATGGTAAGAAACTTAAGTTGATGAAAATGAGGTTTGGTTGGGAATTGGTTAAAAACCAATTTTTGATAAACTTTGGAAGTCCATAATTTACTCCTCAAATTTTGGATTGAGTTGTGGTTTGTTGCAAACGAAAGATGGTTTTGTAAATTTTTAAACGATATCAATTTTGTGAAAAATGGAATTTTGCGGAGAAAGTTATGGATAATGAAAATTTGATACATGAAACTGGAAAGCAGGGGTTAAAATCTGGTTGCTGCAAGCTTTCAAGGCATTCTGCCAAATTTTTTTGGGAAAAACGCTCATCCACGCGTACGCGTGGTGTGGAATTTTGGTGACGCATGCGCGAGAAGCATGCGTACGCGTGTGTGCATATTCACGCATACGCATGACTCACGCGTACGCATGACTTGATGTACGCTCCACGCGTGCGCGTGGCCTACGCGTACGCATGGATGCTGTCTGCTACAAAAACTGATTTTGACTGTTTTTAAACCAATTTTTCACTTCTAAACCTCCATTTTCTTTCCTTAAAGCTTAAAGTATGGTTTTAGGTCCAGTGGATAAAAGAAGCTAGAAAAACAAGATATCTTGAGGGTGAAGAAAGTTCTAAATGGTGGCTTTTATAAAGGAAATAAGTATATTAACGAAGTTTAACGCTAAGACTTGATAATTGATGATGTATTGATAATAAAATTTTCATGGCTTATGAATAATAATATCTGAGATACGAGTTTTTCTGGGTAAAAATCATGGCTCGCCACCACGTGCTCCAGGTTGAATCTCGATACTCTGTTGACCCTACGTCGTAAGGATGAACGGGCACGTATAAATTTCCGGGTATGGATAGCCCCCATTGAGAGATTATATGATGATTGAATGTGAAATCTATGCATAGACTCTTGGGGATGCGCGACGGAAGACAGTCTAAGATTTTCGGACTTGTCGAGTTTCTCATATGCATTTGTTTGTTTTGATTGCTATGCATTTTCTGGGTTTGCCTAATTGATATATACCACATGCTACCTGTTATACTTGCTATTTGTACTATCTGCTCATTATTTGTGCGTAAACTTATTTGGTTTCTTGTTTTTGTTGCATTATGAATGATGGAGGGATGGAGAAAATGGAGAAATGGCTTGGTGTTAGGATAGGATTGAAATTGAGTAAGTTAGGTAGATTTAGAATACCTACCCCTGTTTATGGTTTCTGTTTAGTAATTAAGTTGGATAATTGAATAACGGAGTTCTAGGATTTACTACGGCATTCTCAGGACCTTATTTATTATACGCATGGCACTTTTACCATGCTGAGAACCTCTGGTTCTCACTCCATATTGTATTGTGGTTTTTCAGATGCAGGTCGAGAGGCTCCTCGCTAGGCGTCTGAGTCCTGGGAAGCGAAGTAGTCCTTGGGTGTATTTTGGTTTTCTGTTTGTATATATGTATATATGTGTTTAGCTTACTCTCTAAGTAACTTATGTATGCTGCTCTGCTTAGAGGTTGAGGGAGAGATAGGAGTTTACTTTGGTATTTTGGTGTATTTTGCGGATACTTATGTATGTTTATATGTATATATATATCCTCCGGCCAGCCTTAGCTTCGCAAGCTGAGTCAGGGGCTAGTTATGCTGTTTCCTTGGCTTTCCTTTACTATTTTGCTTATCTTTATCATTTTCCTATTAGGTTTCTTAGCACGCAAGTAATCATTTCCATTGAGCATTGCGCTTTTAATTTTCGCGATTTTTGTTTACTGTTTTGTTTCAAGGCTCCTAGTATATTATCCTCTTTTCTATTAGGTATTTATTTTGTTGTTTAGAGGTCCGTAACACCACACTATCTCTGTTCTATGACTTAAGCGTAAAACTCTGTGTAGTAGGGTGTTACAGATTTTGATCCTAAACTTTAGGGATCAAAACAATACTTATCCCTTATTAAATTTTATAACATAATATGTAGTATTTAGGGTGCAGTAATTAGAATACAGAATTTAAGATTTGCTTAGTATTTAAAATTTAAGATTTAAAATTTAAAATTTAAAATTTAGGAATCTAGGAATTTAAGATTTGCCGCGGTTTATGTAATTTAGGAATTCGTGAGGAAATCGCTGGAGGGGTGCCGTGGTTTAAGTAGAATGTTTATCTTTCAATAATTGAGATTTAGGGTTCAAATTTTAAATATAGTGTTTATGGTTCGCAGGGTTAATTTTTAAATATAGTATTTAAAAACTAAGAATTAAAATTTTAAATTTTAAATTTTAAAATTAGAAGTTTCGAAGCACCCCACCATAGTCGACTAAGGATTCGCCGCTGATGCCCCAAAACTGTCGACGCCATCTTCCAACTTGGCATACAGCTCGTGTATTCTCACTTCCGAAAAACTACGCCGACAAAGAAACAAAACCTGCATATCTTGTCCGACCCTATTACAAATGTTTCATACTTCACACCAGTTGGCATAATCGCAATCGAAATCTTGTAGAACAACTTCTTCATCCACTTGGTCCCACACAACCCCGCCTTCTGCAATATACTCATTTTTAACTCTGACAACGTATTTGTTGACCGGATAAAAATACTCATCGGTTCTCTATCAGTGAACTTAATACTGTGCCTTTTGCTTTTTTGAATTTTTTCATAGTAATAGATTAGAACCAAAAACTCTCCTCACTATTCATTTGTAAATTTGTGAAAATGACAATTTACAACTACACTCCCTCCCGCTTGGTATTTATAGACAATTCTAACCGAACATAAACTGTTAGAGGGGTGCCGCAGTTTCCTTAATATAGTAATCGTAAAGAAACTGCTATAGAAGTGCCGTGGTTTCTTCTCAGCTCAATTTTTTCAGAAACCGCAGGTTGCAGCGGTTTTTAAGCTCATTATTATTGTTATTGGTATTAAAACTCTTTATTTTTTCTTTCGAGTTCGGTTAAGAAAAAAGAATCAATCACAAAAGAACCTCAAGGAGTCAAGGTTTCGAGGACCAACTTATATGTAAAGAATGATCAACATAAATGATTTTTCCTTAGTTGTGCCTAGACAAACTGTCAACTTTTTAGGCAATAGCAACTTGCCAAGTTACTTGCCCAACTTAAAGATAAAATGCTAAAGGAAAATAGCTGCATTATATGAATTTCTGTGAACTTAAATATGTACCATATATAGTACGTACATTCTTTCATTATTATTATTATTATTATTATTATTATTATTATTATTATTATTATTATTATTATTAATAAGTGAATAGTACATATATTTTTGTATTATTTTATATAGTTGTTTGATTGGCACTATTCTTATTATATTACATAAAAATATAATTCTATATTGTTCTGTGATTTGTGTCATTGTTATTATTATTATTATAAGTCTTTAATTTAATGAGTATATATTTATTTTTTTATTTTTCAGTAACAAAAATAGTGAATAAAAATTAAAAAATCTTTGAATAAATAATAGGTAATAAAAAATGTATATAAAATATTATATATTGAAAAAGTACTCTCTTGATAAATTTTATTATCTAAAATTATTTCAGAATTTTGATAGTACTTTATGGTTTATCATATCTTATTCACATCCTCTAATATGAATGAGGTTGATCTCTATTATTAATTCTTTGATTATCTAAATATATAAATCGCTACAACTATTGAGTTTTGAAAAATCTTTAACAGGGATTCCAAATGGAACCCTTTGTCCCTCCTTTCTTTATCTTCTTTGGAAAAGCCACTCAGAAGTGACCGCTTCGGGTGTATTTGTAAAATACGTTGGAGAAGATAAAAGTGCGTTTAAATACTTTGAACGTTATTCTTTGATGTTTGGCAATTTTTTTTCTTTGAATATCAACATGATTTTGCATCCCAAAAATTCAATCACTAGAAGTAAAAAATTATAACTTCTGCGTTTACTCAACGTGATTGTGCACTGTTTATTATTTTAATTTTTTATTATATTATTGTTGCTATTAAAAATAATAAATTAAATAAAAAGTTAATTATAAATATAATAAAAATATAACTAATAAAAAATTAAAACCTAAAATAATAATAAAATAAGATTATTAAGAGTATTTAAAAAAATATTAATTTTTATTATAAAAAATACATAAAAAGTTATCATTTTTATATATTATTTTTAATTTCATAAATAAATATTAATTTTTATTATAATAATAAAAAATTATAATATATTAAAATAGAGTATTATAAAAAATACTAAAAAATATAAAAAAATTAAATATACTTAAAAAATAATATTATAATTTAATATTATATTTTTTTAATAATTAATTAATTATTTATATAGAAGTGATTTTAACTAATATTATTCAAACAATATTTATTTTGTCAAAATTAATTTTAGTAAAAATTACTAAATATAAATCATATTGCCACAAATTTACTTCTACATAAAATCAATTTTACAAAATCACTTTTATTCAAACGACAGTTTGACCAACAAAGAATCCAAACACATTCGTATGGCTGAGAGTAACTTCCTTACCGAATCCCAACATATCTTCATTGTCCGATATCACTTGAACCACTAGCCATATTGCAAAATCTCGTGCAAATGAGAAACTGTAACAATAGAAGCTACCTATAAACACTAATACAAAACTGCACAATAACAATACTTAACTACCTACGACTCAATTGTTTATGTAGAAAAAAAATACTGGTATCGTAATGGTATAATTTAGAGAAACAATTGATTTTATAATGTAATTTATCCTATTTTGAGATACATCCAATGATAAAGATAGAAAGTTGGTAAAACTTAATATTAACTAGATAAATAACATAATATTTATTACCTAGCAGTGTAAACAAAATAAGTAACAAGGATAAAAATATAAACAATATAAAATTTGCATAAATTGATAAATATTAAAGTTATTTTATTTATTAAAAAAATCCTATAAACATTTAGAATACAAATAATTTTGCAGTAAGAATTTTGAATGTATCACACAAAAAGATGTACTCTTGAACTCTCTGTGACTTCATTAATGAACTAAGAATGCAAAATCTACCTTAAATATTTTGCTATTGTTTTGTTATTGCCACTCCAACAGAGTTGAAGTAGGCACTAGGTATGCCCTCAATGAGTTGACTCGGTGGATAGACTACCATGATGAAATGGATGAGTTGTAGAAACGTTATCCAAAGAAATTGGATATGGTTACACAAGTGGCATGACCCTAGTGGAGGAAACGATTTTGACTCCCGCTTCTGTGTGGATCAGATTCCAACGAAAATCTACCTTCTTTCCAAGTCTCTCAATATTATTTTTGCTTCATTTGTCATCACAATTATCAACTATTATCAGCAGAGAGATACAAAGAAGAGAACGAAAGAGAGCAATTCAATTGAACTCAAATAGTGATGGCTAGTTGCAACATGGCATCAGCTGCATCTGGATTTGTGCTGTCAGCCGGCAACGTAATCTCTTCGTCTTCCTCTTCGAGAGTCACTTCTACGGCGATGTTCCCTTCAAGGTTCAACAACAACAATAATGGTGGTTCTTTTAACAGGCTTGTTGTGAGGGCTGAAGACGAAGCTGCTGCTGCTTCTGCTGCACCTGCAACTGCAACACCACCGGCTGAAGGTGAAGCTGTTGCTGTTCCAAAACCAAAGCCACCTCCAATTGGCCCCAAGAGAGGAACTAAGGTTAGTTTTAATTAATTATTTTTAGTTTGTTACATAATTTAATGTTCAATTTCTTTTTGTTCGGTTATTCTTACTTCTTAGTACTGTAATAAAATTTACAAAAGTACATGAAAGATTTATAGATTATATAAAAAATGCTACGCTCAAATTCAGTAGCCAAATCAATCATTATCTATTATTTTCAACATGTATTTTGTATTTCAACGAATATACTTTGGTGGATGATTCTTGACATACACTTAGGGTAGTAATATTATGAATCAATTATTAGATAGATTCGTCAAATTGAACACTTTTGTTCAGAGTGAAGTTTTTATTGGACAACGTACTCTTAACGAGTAATTCTGATCCAATTTAGAATTTCAGTGCATGAAAATTAATGTTAGTGTTGAAATTGTTGATATTCTATTCAATAATTAGTTTAATTGAGTTGATAATCTGGCTTGATAACTTTTTTTTTGAAACTTGAGTGATCTGTAGTTAAAACTTTTTATCTTTTTAAAGTCTTGAAACTCTTCACATAATAAGCTATTTAGCATGGTGGGATTGATGTAACAATTTTAGTACATAATCTTAAGAGTTAAGACATTTAATCTATTATAAATCCACTTAGATGTTTATTGATTTTTGTGGCTTTATTTGATATGAGACTTCATTTTTCATATATAGATCATAATGTAGACTAATAATAACATGCGTCTAATTTTTGTTTGCACTCATCATCAAAACAGGTGAAGATTCTTAGGAAAGAATCGTACTGGTACAAAGGCTATGGTTCTGTTGTTGCTGTTGATCAGGTTATTACTGTTCCTACTCCAAATTACACTCAAATTAACAATTAACCACATGCTTGATTTGTATTTCTAACGACATCAAAATTGAGTGACTGATATGATGATTAAAATTTGTTGACCACTAAAGTGTCTGCCTAAAATGTTTTAGAGACTGATTTGGATATTACTTTAGAACGATCTGTGCAAATTGCTTAACTAAGTTTATGTAATTGGTTTCTCTGTAGGACCCCAAGACTCGCTACCCTGTTGTGGTTCGATTCAACAAAGTTAATTATGCAAATGTATCAACAAACAATTATGCACTGGATGAGATTGAAGAAGTTGCATGATTTCATTTTAAGTTTGTAATTTTGACAATTGTCATCATGCTATTGCAGCAATTAGTTTAAGAATTTTTCATCTCAAAAGAAAAAAAAATTATGTATCATATTTTCTCTTGTATCCATCACCCTCTAGTCCTTATAAATTACATTGTGTGTGCAATTGCTCATGATTTGAATTTATTTTTAAATTAGTACATAGAACGCAAATGTTATACAATTTTTAATAAACTATAGCATAATAACTTATGTAGTATAATACAATCATATAGTATCATGAAAATTAAATTTTAATAATTTATAATATATATTAAAGTATTTGTTTGAGTAGATTTTTTATAAAATATAGAAAAGAAAATCAATTTTTTATTTGATTTTGATAAATGAATTATATTTACACAAAAAAATATATAATTACAAAAATAATATATTTATTGACACTCAAACAAAGTTTCATTTGACTTAAATACATTTTACCTCACTAAATATTTTTTATGGTTGAATAAAATTAAAATAAATCCAAAAATTTTTCGTAACAATTTTTTTTAATATTGTTAAATATCAATTAACTTTACAACTTTTAATTTTATTTCTAATTAAAAAATCTTTAAAAAAATATAATATATGAACATTTGACTTATAACATGAAACATATAAAAATAAAATAATATTTTAATAAACAGAGTTAATAACAAAAAATAATAAGATAGTTTTTTCTTGTGAAATAAATTACAACTTAAAAAAATGCTTATATAATAATAGGGTAATGGATAAAATATCAATCTCTAGTGATCTCTAATAATAAAAGTCTTATATATCAATTTTTATATAAATATATAAAATAGATAATTTAATAAGTGGGACGATGATGACTCATCTTCTCATTTGTCCTTGTGAAATATAAAATGTGTTGAAACATGAGAGTACATATTTAAAACATTAAGTATACAACTTTTGAGAAAGAATAACTACATAAAAATAATATTAGGACTCTCTGTAATTTTTGATAATTTAATTAATAATTACGAAAACTTTTAATAGTTCTGAACTTTCTCCACCTATAAAGATGGGTCCAAATAATTTAAGAAGATTTTGAGGTGACCCAAATTGATGTATTTGATCTATAATTATTATCTAAAAATACTAGAAATTCCACCAATAATATTTTTGTGTTAAGTAAAGACTATCAAACAATGAACATAGTATATATCTTTGCGCGTAATTTTTACTTTTGAAATAATACTTTTATAAATTAAAGACTATTGCTATCTAAATTTTAAATAGATAATAAAAATTATCATTCAATATATTTTTTCATTTACTTTATTAAAATTTTAGTTGAAGTTCTCATTTTTATTTTGGAAAAGAACAAGATGGAATATATACAAAACTTTCTATTTTATATTTTTAAAATACTTGTTAGGACATTCATTAGCAAAGTCTATAATAAATTTTTTTAACAGTAAATTTATTATAAATTCTAAAAATGTTTTTTTTTCTTTTTTTTTAAAGATATGGTATATGTTTAACCGGCATAACCTACGCCAAAAAGATCCAAGTTTAAAGTTACAATTTTGATTGAATAGTAATATATAATATCTTAATATATCAACTTCTAAGAAAGTTGTTCAAATTATCTAATAAAAAAATTATCTATTATAATTTTTTTGTGTGATTGAAAATAACATAAAAAAAGGACCTAAGAAAAAGAGTAGGACTCCTTTCTAATAATAATCTCTAAACTATTAGGGAGTAGCAACCACTCCACGTACACCTGCTTGTTAAGAGCAGCAGTCTTTGCCATTAAATTAAATCAGCCACTCTGTTTGCTGTGCGCTGAATGAGTACTACCCTAACTGTCCAATTACGCTGGAGCATCTCTTTGATTTTGTCAAGCAAATCAAAGTCAATCCTAATCATGCTGGTTGTGTCTCGCGAAATAAGAAGAAACGCATCAAGATTATCAGTTTCACATATGATCTCTTTGCACTCGCAATCCCAAGTCATAACAAGCCTTCTCCAAATAGCATGAAGCTCACAGCAGAGAACACTAGAAAGAGGCATATTGGCAGAACAACCTTTTATCCAAATTCCCATGTTGTCTCTAATAATACACCCAAAACAAGCTAATTGCTCATTTTCAAAAACACTTACATCGCAGTTCACTTTACAGACATCCATCGGAGGTGATTCCCAGTTATATTGCAAAGAGGAAGGAGTAATATGTTTTTGGGTGGTAATGACATTGGAGAAATCTCGAACAACATGCTTAGCCAAGTGAACAATTTTCTCCCTACTCCATGGATCATCTTGATGGAAGATGTCATTGTTCCTATCCCTCTAAATCCACCAAAAGGCCGCTGCAAAGAGGAACTCATTTTTGTTGAGGTTAGAACGAATCCAAGACACAAAATCCAAACCAGAATCCACAGCGATCATTCCCAAGTTTAAAATAATCTAAATTTGACGAGCTTTTTGACAAGTCCTAAAGCAATGGTTAATATCCTCTAGAGCAAGATAACATTTCTGACAAAAATCAGAAGTAGTAAGACCTCTTTGAAACCGGTAGCTAACTGTAGAAACTCCGTTGTTGAGGCAAAGCCAGAGCAGACACTTTATCTTCTCCGGTATTCTCAAGCGCCAAAGCCAAAGCCAATTTTCATTATCATTTCAGCCAAATTTCTTCTTCAATAGCTACTCATACCCGCTTTTAGTCGAGTAGGTGAGAGTATTTGAGTTTGTCCAAAACCAACCTGTTTTATCTCCTGCTTGCGTGATAGGATCAAAGAGCATCAAATCAAGTTTAATTTCTTCTGAAATCATTGTGCAAAGAATATCCCACCGCCAATGTCCAAGGTGCCAGACATTTTCTAGCTTCAAGAGAGAATCAGAAATGTGCACAAAAAGAACCAAAGGAGCGAGCGTTCCAGATGGTCGCCAAGCATGATACCAAAAGCATTGAGACATCCTGCCTATACACCATTCAAAACCATCATGAAACTTTTCTTTTGTCTTATAAATTACTCGCCAAGTGCTTGAAACATTATTAGAAAAATTGGGTGAAAAGTAAGAACCCCCAAATAAATATTTTGCCAACATAATTCTTACCCAAAGCTTGTTTTTATTATGCAGTAATTGTCAAACAAGCTTTCCTAATAAAGCAAAATTCACACATTGAGTATCTCTAATTTCCAAACCTCCATATTTTTTTGGAGTGACAACTTTGCTCCACTTGACCAAGCTTAAGCAATGCTCCTCCACCTTTCCCTTCCACAAGAATTGTCTAAGCATAGAATCAATCTTTTGACAAATCGAAGTAGGAAAAAAAATCACATGCATCTGGTAAATAGGAAGAGAAGAAGTAATAGATTCAATTAAGCAAAGCCTGCCTGCTCTGTTAAGGAGTCGGCCTTTCCAACTAGCCAGCTTATTCTTGATCTTCTCTAAAGAGTCCGAAAAAACAAACCTAGCAACTCGAGGATGATTAAGGTTCACCCCCAAGTATTTGCCTAGGTCACTGGTAAAAGGAATATGAGAAACACCAGACAACATTTCCTTCCTTCTATTAGAGATTTTTCTAAAACAAATAGCTTTGGATTTTTCAATGTTAACCTTCATACCTAAAGCTTTGCAGAACAACTCCAAGGTGTGCACGACATTCTGAACTTGATTTTTCTCCACTTTACAAAAAAGGAGGAGGTCATCTGCAAACATCAAGTGAGAAACTCTAGGTCCTCCTCTAGAAACAGCCACACCATCCCAAATACCCTCGTCAACTTGTTTGAAAATGAAGCACGCCAATCTCTCCATGCACAAAACAAATAAATAAGGAGAAATTGGATCTCCTTTCATGAGTCCTCTGCGAGGTTGGAAGCTATCCAATCTATTTCCATTCCAGAGGATGAAAAGATTTGAGGCCTGAACACAATTCATTACAAGCAGAATAATTAGAGAAGGAAAGCCAAAAGATTCAAGAGTGTGCTCAAAAAAATTCCAATCAACTCTATCATAAGCCTTTTCTAAATCAATCTTAAAAGCTATAGCTCCTTTTCTAGACTTTGTCCGCTTAAGAAAGTGAAGAACTTCTTTGTCGACAATAATATTATCAGGCGCTCCTCTACCATGAATAAACCCTCCCTGAGTTGGGCTAACAATCTCATCCAAGAAAGGTCGTAATCTATTAACTAGCACTTTAGTCACAAGCTTATAAATGACATTACAAAGGCTTATTGGCCGAAAATCTTTCAATCTAGTTAGAGGGTCGCACTTAGGAATAGAACCAATCAAAGTTTCCAACAAAGAATGACTTAATGTCTCTCCTAAGAATGATTTCTGAACAGTACGCCACACCTCATGACCCACCACATCCCAATATTACTTGAAGAAAAATACTTGAAAACCATCTGGACCAGGAGCTTTGAACGAGTTTATATTATCCAGAGCTTTTTTAACCTCCAACATTGTCACTGGTTTAGACAAAGTATCACAAGCATCTTGGCTAAGAGTTGGCATAGGAATTTCTCCCATACAATTAACCTCAACAGGCTCAGTAGAACAAAAAATATTTTTGAAGAAATAAACAACCTCTCTTTGCAAAACTTCCGGATCATCAGACCAGGACCCATCACTGACCAGCAACCCATGAACCTTGTTCGATTTTCTTCTAATGATGGTTTACATATGAAAAAAACTAGTATTTCTATCACCATACCGGACCTATTGATCTCTTCACTTCTGGTACCATAGCAACTCTTCCTGAGCCAACACTAGATTATATTCATCTCTCAATTCTTCTTATTTGTGCTTTAAAATCGGATCATCGTCAGCTTCCATTTTCCATTGGATACAATTCAAATAAGCCTTCGATTCCCTCTTTTTAATAAAAATATTGTCAAAGACCGTAGAGTTGAATTACAACGAAATTTCTTGAACCCCCAGCAACTTCCTATGGATGCCAAAATCTGTACTATCCCAAGGTTTCTGAACAATGGTCTTGTAATCAGGATGTGTCACCCATGCTGCTTGGAATCTAAAAGGTCGGTTTTCTTTCTTGACAGAAACTCCTTGACATCGGATAAGCAGGGGACAATGATCAGAGTGAGAACGGCTGAGAACTTCAACAAATGCTTCTGGAAAAAGAAGGCGTCATTCTATAGTACAGCAAGCTCTATCCAATCTCTTTGCAATTTCTTTGTTTCCTTGAATTTTACGAAACCAAGTAAACCGTCTCCCAGAGGTTGTCAGATCAAAAAGACCACAAGAATCTAAAGTGCTTGCAAAGATACTACTGCGATTCGAATAGAAATTATCACCTTTCACATCATGAATACTCAAAATATCATTAAAATCCCTTACCACCACCCACGGGTCCTGAATGCACAAGCCAATATCAAGCAGATGACTTCATAGATCTATTCTATTAGCGATTTGAGGGCTATCATAAACCGCACTACAAATTCATCTTCTCCCACCACCATCAATTGCCAATGTTACACATTGATTCATAGCCCAAAGAATTTTACAAGAAAATTTTAAATTAGCAGAGAGGAACTAAATTTCTCCTTTGTGCCCAACAACATCTACAATCCCTATAGGATAATAGCTTAATCTCTCCCAAAAATCTTTCATAGTTTCAAACCCGATATGAGTTTCCACCAAAATAAAAAAAGTTGGTTGATATTTTCGTACTAACTCCTTACAGTGCAACTGAGACATCTTATTTGACGCCCCCCTTACATTCCAACTAATAATATTTAAATGGTCACAATCCATAAAAATAAATTAAATAAGTAGAATTTTAATCATCCTACCTCACGTTGATGGGCCCCTCTCTCCAAGCTTCTTCTTTTGAACTTGCGCTACAGAACCATCATTCTTTTGTGGAGGTTGGTTCTCCGGATTTGTTGTTGCACTGGCTTTATCAAGCTCTATTTGTACTCGAGAATCCATTGACAATGCTTCAATAGGTGAGTTTTGAAGCGAAATAGGATGCTGCCTTTTGTGCCCTGTTTTAAAAAAGGGAGTGCTCTGATCCTTGAAAGCCACTTGTGCTGTTCCCAAAGAGCCAAGGGTGGATGGAGAATTCTTCTTTTTCTTGGACTCCATCTTTGCATTTTATGAGGACTTCACCTTTGCATTTGATGAGGATCCAACATGCATGTTAGTAGGCCTAATAGAAAATTTCTTACTCACCAAATTAGAGCATATTGCTACGTTGGCCTTTTTTGGTACCACTTTTGGACCTTTACCCACTTTTCCTTGCCTTTTCTACTAACCGTAACCCATTCACCCTCTTTTGCATGAGTATCTTTATCTATTCGTGCTTCTTGCAAATTATCATGTACAAGATCCACTGCTCCATGCTTCTCCATAATTGGAATTGATTTGGCATTAAATCCAAATTCAAAAGTTGAATTTTGATTCTTTACTGGGATTTGACTACCTTCCGCCGTTTTTCCGTTGTTATCCACCGAAAATTGTGACGGCAAATTTTTCTCCTTCACCGTGCTTTCCTTCTCAATGCCATTGTTGTTCTCTTTCGCACATTCTCTTGTTACGTGCCCAAAGTAGCTACATTTTTCACAAATTAAATTCAAGTGCTCAAATTCTATGTCATACATATGACCATCAACTTGAATTCTCTTTATGACTGGAAGTCCCAAGTTGATTTGCACACATACTCTTGCATACTTTTCCCTCTCCGCAGACTTTGTGGCTAAGTCGATGCGGATCGGTTTTCTAACCGCTGACGCAATCATTTTCATGACTTTTTCTTGATAGTAGTTAATGTTTAAACTTGTGATCTTTATCCAAACCATGGTAGACTCAAATGTGTTTTTACAAGGTCTGAATGAAGAACTCCAAGGTTTAACCGCAACATAACTGCCAATAATCATCCACGGTCTTCTAAGGATAACTTTTTCTCGATCCTCCAAGAGATCAAATTTGACTAAGAAATAGCCAAAACCGACATCTAGTACCTCATATCCTCCTTTAATTCTCCAGACACCTTTAAGCTTGTGTGTGATCGCTGTATAGCTAAAATTTTTTCCAAGAGCTTTGATCACGATGGCATCTTTGTAGGGCTTTGCCAATATCTCTTTTGCTTCTCCCATGAATGTCACAGTTGGTATCTCCGAGTCACCTTACTTGCCAACTACTGTAGCATCAAGAGAATCAGTAACCTCCAAAACTCTCATTGCTAAAGTACCAACAACTTTATTTCTGATGGATACCCTTTGACTTTGAGTCTTGTTATTGTCTCCTTTAGTGTCCTCCTTTTCACTTGATGTATGTCCTCTCCCGCTCTCCCCCTTATTACTTCTGCCGACATGGTCGACTACCTCACTATCTGCCACCCTAAAAAATTCTCCCCCACTCTCACCTCTCCATTTGAAAATTAAATTTTTTTTTTTCACTACTAAAGATTTGCCTATTACTACCCTTTCCTAGTTATTATAATTATCTCTAGGAATCACCTAACAAGATATCCTATTGAACTTGCTATCAATAAATAAAACAAGAATTTGATGATGGGGTTAGCGCTTATATTTCACAGTGAACTCTTGTTAGTTATAAAAGTTATTATCTTTCTACAGATGTAGAAATGTAGTGTACGTACGATCTTATTGGGTAATGAGTGTCCCACTAGAGACAAAATCAATGTTCACATGATGAGAGTATTATACGGATATGTTAATATGGGGTATTAGTGGTAATTATTTAACATAATCATGGGCTTCTAAGTTTGTTTTTTTTTTTTTAAGACAAAAAGATGGGTTTATCATATAGGCCGTTAATGTTTTTAAATAAAATAAACTTTTTGCTTTTGCCATAATTAAACTGGCATGTTTGTTTGTCAATTCTCTTTTGGTCAGTTTATAATTCCAGAAAAAAAATCAGCGAATTACAAATCTATTGTCAGGAGAATTTCTTGGTTGATGAGAAGAGATTGGAACATTAGCATAAAGCACACCTATAAGAAAGGGAATAGAAGAGTTGATCTTCTAACAAAGGAGAATTTGAATTCAAAGCCTGGGTACCATTTCATAGATCAATCATTATCTCATATTCTCAAACTAATCTTAGATGATGACTGTAGAAGGGTTGCTTTACTTCGTGTTATTTCTGTGATATAATCTTCTTTTGGGTTTAATAAAAAAAATATTAATTCATATAATAATGCAAGATATTTCCAGAACACAATAAATACAATAACTGAATCACATATTAGAAATTTTGTATATAAGGTGTTTCCACTTTTTATAATGGGAATCAAATTTTATTAAATTATGAAAATTTAATACTTTGAATAGCTAAGTCTTGGAAATAACTGTTTAAAATTTTAGCAAATATGAAATATAAGAAATAATGTTTCAGCTTCTTAGTTCTTTCTTAAATTGTTATTGGTTAAGAATACCGCTAGTGAGGGCATTTTTTCTTGTGAAAAAATAAAAGGGTATTTATTCCTAGTAGTTTTTCGGTGGTAATAGAAATTCCATGCAAATTCAAATGGTGAAGCAGCTTGACAACGGACAAGTGTGAGAAGCGAATTGAACCTCAATTTGATTCTTGTTTTGTGATAATATATAAAAAAATATTGTTTAGATTATTGATCTTCTTTATATTTATTTTGTATTTGAGCTAATATTATTATTAATTAATCTTCTATTTATTTTTATTAAATATGTTGATTTCTAATATTTTCTGTGATAATAAACAATTGTTTAGGGTTTGTATTTTCAAAAACTAAAATAAATTTCAAATCCGATAAATATATTTTCTCTATTTTTAAATAAGTAATATCAATTATTAACACTATATCTTTCACAAATAAGTTTCATTTAGTAAATTAGTGTGATATATTACTTTTTCTTTCATTCTTATATATATATATATATATATATATTAACACTACTCTAATCATCTTTGGAATAAGTGATGAGGGAGAATAAATAAATAAAGTAATTAGAAGAAAATTATTAGTATCATATATTATGCTACTCTTGGATAACTTTAAATGTATTTTTAATTTTTATAACTCTAATATATTTTAGGGTTTAGTTGATAAAGTTACTAATTAAGTCTTTATAAAAAAGGATGCAAAATTTAAAATTTTTAATGTATTTATTAAAATAAATTATTTAAAATTTTTTATTCCTAATAATTTTAACTTGTGTTCTTAAAACTCAAATTAGCTAAATCTTATATTTTAATTATTTTCATAATGCAAAAAATCTCGTCGTCTCTTGTGGGAGTGGGATATGATTCCCATGATATAGATTTGTTTTGTTTCGCTTCGCCTCATTCTACCAAAAATATTATTCGAAGGTCAGTTGAGTAAATTAATTAAATTAAACGTCTTTTTTTATTTTCCACGATTGCATGTCAATATGTTATACCATATTGTCGCGAAGCCACTATAACCAAGTTTACTTGTTTTTTCCTGTTAAAAATCTAAAAAAAAAAAAACACACACACACACAGTCCCACTAGGCCACTACCATCTCACTTTAATTAAGCCATCTAAACCCTCAATTAGATTTGGAAATGTTGCTAATCGATCACGTGAGCTGTTGCATTTGAACATCCACTGCAAAATGTTACCTCTGGTTCCCTAGCTAACGTACACACTTGTCACAATAAGAAAGCAGACACCGTATTTTTACACATATAGCAAGACAGTGGCTTCTACACGAAGAATCCGCCAACCTTTAAACCATTGAAAAATCAAAACAGGAATTACTTAAGGGGTCAACAGAGGAGAAAAGTCGAAAACATTGAAGGGGAAAAAAAAAAAGAAAGAAAACGTCCTTGTATAAACGAATTCAATGAATTACAAAGGGGGGGCGTGTGGAACAATGATGTTTGATATCTTGAGAAGTATATGTTTGAACGGACGTTAACGGTTACGATTCACTGACAATCCTATTGTGTACACTCAATTTTTCAAAACTTTCAGGCACGAACACTCTAGCAGTGCTGCCAGAGTTACGTGGCCATTATTGCACTAGAAACTTGCTAGTGCTTCATCTGTAAATGGAAAAGGATAAGGCAAGCACACCAGCAAGCCTAAGAGCAAAACTGTTATTCCAAACGCAACATACTTCTGATCAGGATCACTTATTTCTTCAGAGAGAGGAGAAATTGGACCTCGTTGCAAGAAAAATATGAGAACTACCCAGTAGAATGCTACATCATCAATCAGAGATGAGAGTCCAAGCAGCACAATCGAAAATCCTGTCAAGCGAACTGACGCCTGCCAAATACACTTACATTAGCAACATTGAAGAGCAATTATATCTAATTGATCGTATAACTCTTTATGATACTTGCAAACCAAGTTTCGCTCAAATATTTTCTAGTTCAAAGGAAATTACTAAAAGTGATTTGATACCTTTCTTCCCCATATGGCAAAAGATATTCTCCCTCCATCAAGCTCTCCGGCAGGAATGCTATTGATGGCATTAATAAGAAGCCCTGCCCATGCCCAAATCACAAGAGGATTGACAGAGATTGGCGTGCCGTCCTTGAGCACGTCACCAAGAAGCAGCTTTGCTAAAGGGGGAAAAAATTGTCAGTATTGTCAATGATATATTATTTAGTTATGGGACTAATAACTTTAATTTGTTGACATGGCTAGGGAGAAAAAGAAAGGCTCATCTGATTATTGCTACAACCTACAAATGAATGCACGCACAATTCATCAAATCTTTTTCTGCTTGCCTATCTAAAGTTCATGGTCTTACCAATGCCGCCAGCAAGAAATGACTCATGAAATACAGAGGCATCAACAACAACGCCAAGACCATCACTTGGAGGTAAGACAAAACCTAAAAGCAGAAGCAGAAAACCCAAGGAAAAGCCAGCTATTGGTCCAGCAGCAGCAAGCTTTAGCAGATCTTCACGATTGGATACGATGTTTCTTATCCTTGTAATAGCACCAAAAGAGCCTATCTGCCACCAAATTACTCATAAGAATTTTTGTACAATACTATAGAAGAGCATAGAAAGTGTACGTATAAACAGTACATTTACTTAACATTTGCCAAGATAAACACAGATAAATTGTTTCAAGTTGAGATGCATGATCAAATGGATACTTAATTAACAATACGTAAATCAATTCTCTACACAAGTATGCATACTCTGAATGATTTAAGGAATACATATTACAGGGAGTAGGCAGAGAATATGGTGGACTAAATCAATGTCAGCTAAATAAAGAAACTAAGGAGAAACGTATTTAAAAGAAGATTTAACAGATACAGATTTGTATCATACAACCTGCCAGCTAGGAACAAAGAATGGAACCCCAAGCTTAACACCAATGTTCTGGGCAACTAAAAAGTGACCAAGTTCATGTATACCCAGAATGAGAGCAGTAACAGCGGCCCCAGGCAAGCCATCCTTTAACAAGTTCAGATTGTCAAAAGTTGATCTGGAATATTAATAACATCATTTGGGTGAAAAATCGCAATGCAAAACTAGCTAATTAACAAAAACCTTTATGCAGCAATTGGAGGCTATGAACCAATCCAGATTTATGCAGCAATTGGCAGTTTTAATACCTCAAAAATATGCATAAAACAAAATTTACACTATAGGATTAAAAGTGCAAGAAAAACTGAAGCATCTATGTGATAAACTGATGTCAGTCAACTAGAGAATTTCTGAAAAAAGTTTATGAAATATTACATCAGAAATGAATAAGAATTCGTCAAAAGCTAAGGTATTTATTAAGAACAACCTATTAAGAAAATAACAACTAACAAAAAAGATAAATAATTTTGTACCCAACATTTTTACTAGTAAAATCTGTTCTGAGGATGGAGTAAAGTATGCTAGGTCAGTAAAGGAAACAAAGAGAACAGTTTTCGTATACTAAATTTAAACTTAAAGAGTTTAAAGAATATAATGTGGCAAATTTAGGCGAAAGAAAATTGCTCACAATAAATTAGATTGCAAAGCAGGAACATTGCGAAGCAATAACGTAAACACAGTAACAAGTCCAAAAGCTCCAGCAGCAAACCATTCAGGTACCGCTGCAAAGACAGTTAACATCAGAAGTTCAAATAATTATCTCTAACTTCATTTTCTCCAAAAAAAAAAATCCACTTTTTCTGCAGCCACAAGATAAGTGTACCAGTTGTCTCAGGTTGTAAGGTTGTTCTTGGAACCACTACAGCAACTGGCTTATCATCCTCAGGATTGACCAGCAGGAAAAGTTTGTATTCATCTCCGAATTTTTCCTAAAACAAAAAATATGCAGAATTGTAGTTATGGAACTGGTACTTAACCAAATTACAGAAAACAATATATATATATATATATATATATATATATATAGAAGTAACATACTTGCATCCTTTTTGATATCTTATCATAACTTTTAGAAGCTTGCCCTCGTAGATTTCCTTTAAACAACACCCCACCCTAGCAGACAAACAAAAGATCGTAAAACAACAAGAACATTTTCGTGCGCAAACAGTAAAGGAGGAAAGATCGATGCACACCTCATAAGGATCTTGGCTTGTCACAAAAAAGGTATCAAATCCAAATACTTGGTTCTTAAGAATTTCAATAGTTTCCTTGGGAATTTTTATTGCATCATCCAGTTGCTGAGGCTGTTTAGAACAAAGAACGGAAATGCAGAAAATGGGTTGAAAAAACAAGTATGCCTCTTTTAATGCAGGAAGTATTAAACATATTATGTAATCACCTTCACACCTGGCAGTGGTGATCCACTGGCAACTTCAATGGTATCCACACTCTGTTACATCACAAATCCAAAGTATAAGAGATAAGCAAAAGCAGGGCTGGAGGATACAATGCCTGTCACTCCAAATGAAAATGATAGAGTTTTCCTCTTTCTATTTCTTTCTTTACATCTAACACCAAATCTGATGATGGAAGTTCAAATTTTTGGGGAATGGGAGACTGTTATATTCCTGAACTATTATTAGACTGTCAGCCAGATGCTTAAAATGCTAAACGGCAAGCAACTAGTCGTATAATGAGACTAACAAAAGTAAGTACCTCCATAAATGCTTTGGTTTCCACAAATTATACCAGATAACATAGACAATAGCTATACACATTTTCTACATTCAGGTGGCGACCAGAATCCTTCATGATCAATTAATTTTCCTGCTCCTTCAACAGTTACTGTTGGAGAAACAGAGAGGGAACAGAATTATATTTAATAGTGCCTAAAACAAAATTAGCCAGTTGCATACATCATGAGTGGACTAGATAATAAACTCAATTTTTCAAATGGATTATTGAGTACACTATATACATGACTAACAGTCCTTTGAGCAGTTTTTAAAAAGACAGAAAATAATGACTAAAGAAAATAGAATATACACAAACTATGGAAATGTAACCATTTAGGACCAAATTGCCAAATTTAAAGCAACAAAAAATAAATAAGTCAAAAATTACCTGCACATCACTTTGATCCTTATTTTCACTAAAACTATTTAGCTGTTCTACATCTTCAGACTGAGGACTACTTTGCTCAAAGGAATCTTGCAAAGGTTGTGTTTCTCCAGTTTTATGTGTTTTTTTCTCCTAAGAAAAATTGAAAAAAATGAAATGTTATTAAGGAAAAAGTAAATGGCAGCACGCAAAGCTAAGAAGCGACGACCATTCTTCCTACAATGTTTTTGTGTGAATGGTCAACTAAAAAAACAATAAAAAATAAAAAACATAAACGACCCAATAAGATTGACATCTAATTTGTTGAAATATTCACATTCCAAATGAAATGTTTTGCATGTTTGGCCGCTGCTATGATAAGCATAAAATTTAATTTATAGTTTTATATCATTCAGAAAATCATTTGAGAATTCAGACCTTAGATAGCACAGAAAATTACTATTATCATATCGTACTAAAGTGAAAACCTATATTTCATTATCAAAATTTCAACTTTATCCAAATTCAATTGGCTTGGTTCATAAAGGCATCCATGCAATTTTGCGAAATTCCAAATAAGCCAAGTCCTAACATAACTAGAAAGAATCCATAGCAAGACAAACTTCATTTTGAAGAGCCTAAAGAGAACCAACCTGATTCCTGAAGATAAAGTCAACCGTGAAGTAGAGGAAGTTGAAAAGAATATTACTAAGAATCTTTAAACTAAAAAAAAGCAGATACCAATGATCAGAACTTGAAACTAATTGACACTAACTTCTGAAACTAAAATAACTGTTATAACAGATGCTAGTCTAATAGATATAGTGCAGCAAATTGTCAAAATTTGAAACAAACTAACTAACTATAACTAACTTCTGATTTCTAACTAACCTGACAGTTACAACAAATTAACCAACTCACAAATTCTCCAACAGATATAGTACCAAAGCAAACTGGAAGTACCTCCTCATTGTCACCCTCAGGATCTGAATGTGGCTCAGTAACACTACAAGCAATTCCTCTCTTCCCTCTTTATTCCAAAATAACATCGCCACGCAAAGCAGAATCAGTAACAATTCGGAAAAAATAAACAAATAAACAAATAAAACGCAAATTCCACTGAGAATGGAAAGCAAAGCCGCTACCTGAAGCTCGAGCTCAGCTTGAAGGAACTCCAACGCCGTAGAGAGCGGCGAAAACCAATGGAGGAAGGAAGTTGACAACGAAGATTGAATTCAAAGCAAGTGGCGCAGCGCGAGGAGGGAACGAGATTCCCGCGAAAAGTGGCTGAAGGTGCCGCCGAGAAGTTCATGGTTTTTTCGTTCAGAGAGATAGGTGGAGTTACCTAATTAAGATGAAAACCTAGCTTCATTAGAATGAGAAATTGAAAAGAAAGATTGAATTTAAGTATTAGAATTAGATAGGTGAATTTAGTACTATGAATAGCAGAGAAGAGAAGAGAAGACAAGCTATCCCCCTTTTTTTGTAGTTACCGCGAAAAGATCTTTTTTTTCTCGTGCTTCGAGGACATAGGTAAGCGGGAGAAGTTTTGGGTAACCAATCAGGAGTTGACACGTAAGAAGATTATGGATTGAGATTTCATTTTTTTTTTCATATTTCTGTTTTAATTGTATTTATTTATTTATTGCGGCATGTAACTTGCAAGGTGTGCGAATATTTAACGCTGCTTGCTTTTAGCTTGTGTTATTGTCTGCACTTTCATGGTTCCCTCAATTTTTTTAACAATTAAAAAAGTAAAATATGATCTCTAATTACATCAGTATCTTGTATTTTAATTTCACCAAGTTCGATACAATATTATAGTTTTCCACTTATTAAACGTTGAATACTTTGAAGTTTAAACACCATTGCTTGTAAGTAAGAAAGAAGTGTTTTGTAATAAAATTGAGACCGAATGCGTCATTCCAATAGAAAACCAAAGAAGAAAGTCGTATCACCCATTTTAAATATATAATTGTTGTGTATTCAAAAAATTAATTATTATATATTTGTATATAAATATATATTATTTTATATTTATACGCTTTTTACATATATTTATATTTTATATTTTAATATATATTTTATAAAAATAATTAATTTAATAGTCTTTTTGTATACACACATAATATATTTAATATTTTAATATGTATTTTATATGTCATATAGGTAACTAATTTAATAATTAATTTTCAATGTATATACAAAACAAAATTGTAAGATAAATAATCAATAAAAGGTTGTATGTGTATATAATATCAGTAAAAAAAAGTAAACAGAAAAATCATAAGTAAAAATCACAATTTAATCAACAACAGCAGAACCTCGTCCCACACCTTTTCTTTCTATATTAAATGGGATATAAACTAAATCAGTTACTCAAATTGGGTCAACATCATACTAAGGTAAAGACTAAAGAGTATTCATTTAATTCATAAGTGTGTTAGTCCCTATCATCACTATCACCATTTGGCTTGTACAATTGTTCACACATCTGGCTTTTCATCCCATCTACTCTTGCGCATTCCTCTTCTGATTCTACTTTTCGTTTGGGATGCTACACTAACACTACTACTCTGCCCAAGTAACTTCTCTATGTGTTCAGGTAATGGAGGAAGAGGCAAGTGAATGAGTTCCACTTTGCCATCATCACTATCATCATCACTAATCCAACCATAGCAAGGCTTACGCCTGCGTTGCTGAACCTTCTCAGGTGCTTCCAAGGATGTAGTCATGTTAGTCTTCACAAAACTGGTCCCAACATTGTTCATATGTGTTTGTGTAGTGGTATTTACATTGTCTGAAGGGTTTGGCTCATTTTGTTCTTTTCTTTCAGCTGGAACAGTTGAATCCTTAACATCTGCAAACAACACAATGTTTGGTATTAGCAAAAGCTTTATACACAAATACGTGGTGTCTGACTTTTTGTGTACACCGTAACATTTTTAAGCAACTGAATATCAATTTGAGTTTAATTTACTCTATTGGAAGCTTACATTATTCATCATTTCTTTGCAGCTTAGTATACTACTTAGGATGAGAAGGAGTAAATGCTAATCATAAATCATTATTCATTCAGTATTTATGTTTAATTAAGATAGATCTAAGATTTTTCAACTGTCAAAGAACAAAGATATAGATTTAACCATTTAGGGATCAGGGATGATGTCTAAGTTGCAAAGAATGAATAATAACCTTGTTTCAGGGAATGCAAATATCGAATACCAATGCAAATATATACTTCAATGAGAGGGAAGTGATGAAGAATGGGATTCAATTACCTGTTGATTGATTAGAAGGTGGAATTGTATCTTGATCATGATCATTGGTTCGAGATGCAGAGTCCAAACCATCAGCACTAGCATGCAATAATGAAGGGTCATGATTCACCACCAGGCTAGAGGATCCAACTTCAGTGATCCCAGTTGCAAAAGTAGCATCAGCTGAAGATGTCAGAGCAACTCCATCCCTTCTTGTATTCTCCTGCAAATTTTCCTCCTTGTTCTTGTTTGGAGGAGGATTCATGTGAAGTTTAATTGTTGTATCCACAAAAAAAAAGTGGTGTGTATAGTAATCTAGGCTTAATTCATGTCTAGCATAGTTATTCATGTTATTCATTCAATTTACTTAATTAGTAAAAGAGATTAGTATAATGTTGGTGTTCAAATACTATAGAAAGCAGAATTTTCCAGAGAAGACATGGAATGCATTTAGCAAGCAAATAAAATGAAAATATGTAACTTCATTGACATAATTCATTGGTAAAGACTTGATCATATCTAAACCTTAACAATTTCCACTTCATAACATATAATGAAGCAGCAAATGGAAACAAAATAAGAATTAAAAACCAAATAACCTTGTCTTCTTGTTTGGCAAGTATGGTTTCTATTAGGAGATTGTAAGAGCCATCCTCAATAAAAGGCCATGCTCCTTGATAAACCTGTAGATTATGAGTAAAACAAGAAGATTAAGACTGACTACAAAAATGTTACTCGTAAACCAAAATCAGCACATTCTTACATCGATATCTTTTATTTAACAAATAATAATAATATTGGACTAACATCAAGAAGCTCGTTAACAGTTTCTTGAACAAGTTTTTCCTCGAATCCAAACTGCTTCATTGCATCAAGGGCAGCATCCATTCTTGAGCTTCCAACCATCTGCAAACAGAAAAAAAATGCCATCAAGAGAAGAGGGAAATGCGAAATGATCAAAAACGCATTAAAAATCGAAACTTTATAGATATCCCAAGAAATAGCGATCAAGAGTGTGTGAAATGAAGGACCTTTTTGCGTGGTCTACCTCTTGGCGCCATGCCCTAGCTAGCTTTCTTTCTTGTTTCAACTGAACCTGGTTTTCTTGGTATGATTGAGTTGGTGGTGTTGGAAAAATAATGAAAGAGAGAAAGAGAGAAATAGAAAAGAAGTGAGTGAGTAATGAATATTTGGAGGTGGTGGATTATTCAAAGCGACACAAATAAGTTTTCCATTTGTGTGATGCAATGATGCTGTGCATTTGATCCGTGTGACAGTGACAGTACTGTGATTAAGGAATGAGTAAGACAGCAATGCATAAATATGATGGTCTTGAAATGGAAATGAGAAAACTCGGTGGAAGTTATACGTTCTGCGCTCATACTATGAACATGAAAGGACGAAATAAAAATAAGGAATTTAGATTCTTTAAATTAAAAAAATTAACTACCGTTAATTTTATAATTTTTATTAAATATAAGTTTTATTATTTTTATTTAAAAGTAATTAATTTTTTATTTTATTATTTTATTATTTTTTTATTTTAGAAAATTTTGATCCAAAAATAAATGATATATGACTAAATTTAATAAAATAAAATAAATTTTTTAACCATCTTCAATTTTTTTATATAAACATGTGCTTTATGTGATTAATTACTAACAAATAAATAAATATATAATTCATATTTTATTAAATAAGTAGCTAAATTGATGCAAAAATAATTCAAATAATTTATTTTTCAATAAAATTTTATTAATTTAGAAGTTCTATAACTTTTCTGTCAAATAGATTAACTCTTTCAGTGCTTTTAAGTGAAATTTTTAATATATATGTTGGATAAATAAATTTTAATGAATTTTATTATAAAATAATTAAATCATTAAAAAATATTATTAGATCACAACTTATTTTTTCTTAAAACAAAATTTCATTTCAAACACTAAATAAACTTTATTGAAAATCAAAATACCTTATCTAAAATTCTTTAAAATCAATCCGAGTGTTTAGTCCACTTCATTTTATTAAGCAGCTCAAAAGCATAAAATAAAGATGAAGATGAATATATTTTTTTTATCTCTGCATGTAATAAAATAAGTTTATTGTGGTAAATAAGAGAATGAAAAAAAAAAGTGAAAAGTTCTTGAGAAGAAATTATTTTTTTATATTGGCTTGATTTTGGTGACGGCCTAAGTTGATAATGAACGTGTGGGTGGTAAGTCAAAATTTTTCTCATAAAATAAGGATTGTTTGTAAAGTTTTAAAAGTAATTTTTTTTATTTTTTGACTTATGAAAAGTAATAGTATTAATGTTTGATGTAATTTTTAAAATCAAATTGTAATTTTTTAAAAAGTTATTTAGAAATTTATAGAGAAGTTAAAAAAAATGACTTCTCTCATAATACTACTATTTTTTATTATATTTCTATAAAATAAGCACTTTTAGAACTAAAAGTCCAAATATAAAATAACTTATTTATAAGTTACTTTTAATATAATTATTTATTATTTAAACTATTTTTTTAAAATGAGCTTAATTAAACTGTTTATCCAAACTGTTTAAGTAATGACGCTAACACCATGCAAACCGCAAAAAACTGCAGATGCAACATGTGTTATTGAAAATAAGAATGAAAAATGAATTGAATCACATCACACCTTCGAGTCTTTTTTTAAATTTTGAAGAGGCAAATTTTTTTCACTAAATTTATAAAGAGTTTTCAATTTTTTCAATGTGTTTGTTTTTCAATGTCAAAAGATCCTTTTGGATATATAGACGAAGATTGCCTATTGTATTAATATGTAGACAATACAGCAAGGAATTTACATAAAAAAACTTAAAAAACTACAAACATACACTGATGTCAAAGACAAAAAATCAACATTTTAACAATGAATTGGACATTGGGCAAGATATAGTTCTAACTATTGAATTTAAATATTTGATGAGATATTAAAAACAACTTCCATAAAATTAAAATTATAAAATAAAAACATGATTGTATTGTCATGAATATTTAAAAGTTAGTCATATTTTATTATCCATTTGAATTACTTAGAAAAAGGACATATTAGATATTTTCTAAATTTTTAATATATTAAATACTTACAATTTTGTGGATGTTTTTTTTTTTTGGTGTATTAACATGTAAAAATAATCCCTGAAAATTAAGAGATTTTGAATCTTGCATAGAAGCAAAAATCACATGACAATCTTCATTTTTTATGTTTTTAGTATTTTTTTGTCTTCTATTCATTGTTTGTTCAATGACAGAGATTTAGATGATAAAATAATCAGACAAATCACAAATTATACCTATCATGCAAATAGATTACATGATTTGAAGGTTTTACATGCATAGTTGTAAGAATCGGATTGGACCGGTCAATTCGACCGAAAAACCGGTGAACCGGACTCATAACCGGTCCGGTTGAGTGCTATAACCGGATAAGGAAGAGAATCGTTGAGAACTGGGTTGAACTGGCCGGTTTTAATAAAAACTGGAAAATCGACGGTTTCTGGTTAACCGACTGGTTCGAAAATGTTTTTTTATTCCTTTTACAAAACGACATCGTTTTGGTTTATTTAAAAAAAAAAAAAGAAAAGCCCTACGATACTACCCCCAGTTTCCACTTTCCACTTTTCCCCCCAACCTTAATGGGCCAATCCCCTAATGGCTAACCCTCTCCGCCTCACCTCACTCTGTCACAGTGTCACTCACCCAGCCGCCAGCCATCCGCCGTCATCCTCTTCGTCTCACTGCTGGTCTGAACTCTGAAGTCTGAAGGAACTAAGGAGGTAGGAACAGGAAAGACCCGCGGCTGTCTCTCATTGCCGTCGCCCTCGCCCTTGCTGCACCATCGAACTCGCCCTTGCTGCACCATCGAATTCGCCGTTGCCGCGCCGTCGCCCTCGCCCTTGCTGCACCGTCGAACTTGCCGTTGCCTCGGTCTTCTGCTCTGTCAAACAGGTTAGCTCCAGTTCTCCTCTGTAGTCTGCTATGTTCTGCACTTCTTGCTGTTATAGTGTTATGAATATGCTTGTTGAATATGCTTGTTGAAAGCTTGAATCTATGAAATATAAATTATGTTGTTTTGTTAATTTATTCTGTGTTTTATATGCTTGTTGAAAACTTGAATATTTGTTGATTTGTTGATTTGTTCTAGAAATATGAAATATGAATTATATGCTTGAATCTATGAAATATGAATTATATGCTTGAATCTATGAAATATGAATTATATGCTTGAATCTATGAAATATGAATATGCTTGTCTTGCTGAATAGGGAATTTAACTATTTAAGATTGCTTGTTGACTAATGCTTGTCTAGGATGAATATGCTTGTGCTGTGAATTTAACTATTTAAGCCTTTAAGGTTGTTGTCTTGCTGAATAGGGAATATGAATTAGGGAATTTAGGATTGCTATTGTTTTATACTTTTACAGTTTTGCTACTCTATATTCTTTTAGAATGGCTTCTACGAATACACCATCAGAAACACCATCTTCGCAAGAACAAAGATCAACTCCTGATGCATCAATTGGAACCCAAAAAAACAATAATAAAGCAAAAACCGATCCTGCATGGGGTCATTGTAAACAAGTTGTGGAGTCTGGAAAAATAATTCTGCTATGCATATATTGTGAGAAGCTTATTAGGAGTGGAGGAATTCATCGGTTTAAGCTTCATTTGGCTGGAAAAGGAGGAGATGTTGAGTCTTGTCGAAAGGTGCCAGCTGCAGTGAGACACCAATTCCATGAAAGCATTGAAGAGCTTCGAAGCAAGAAAAGAAAAACTCAAGAACAATATGCCGAAAGTTATAATGCTTGTGATGATGTTGAAAGAGAATTTGACGAGATCGAACGTAATGAGATGCAACAACAACAAAAATCCAGGGTTCCAACACCTATCTCTAGAAAAGGAAAACAAGTCAAAGGTTTACAATCTTATTTTCCATCGGCAACAACACCCGGAGCTCAACCAACTATCAAAAGCGTTCTTCAAAGCAAAGAAATTGTAGAGAAGTGTGATATTGCTATTGCAAAATGGATGATGGATGCCTCTGTTCCATTTAATGCGATTAATTCAGCTTACTATCAGCCAATGATTGATGCTATTGCAAGCATGGGTGCAGGGTATAAAGGGCCAAGTTATCCAAGAGTCTGTGGGTATTTGTTGAGTAAATTAGTTGAGGATGTGAGGAAAATGATTGATGGTTATCGTGAGATTTGGAAGCAAATTGGATGCACTATTAAGGCCGATGGATGGACTGATCGTTGTAGGCGTACTTTGATTAATTTTTTAGTTTATTGTCCTAAAGGAACTATTTTTCTAAAGTCAGTTGATGCTTCTAATGTCTCAAAAACTGCTGAAAATTTGTTTAAGTTGTTTAGGGATGTTTTATTGTTTGTTGGTCCTGAGAATGTTGTGCATATTGTAACGGACAATGCTACAAACTATGTTGCTGCGGGAAGGTTGTTCGAGGATGAGTTTCCTAAATTGTATTGGTCCCCTTGTGCAGCTCATTGTGTTAATATGATGTTTCAAGATATTGGAAAGTTGCAAGAAGTGAGTCAAACTGTGTCACAAGCTTCAATGATCACTAAGCATATCTATAATCATTGCTATCCACTGTTCTTGATGAGAAAGTTTACAGGTGGGCGAAAAATATTTCGTCCAACTCCAACTCGATTTGCTACTAATTTCATTTCTTTGCAAAGTATTTTAGCTCAAAAGGATCCTTTGAGAGCTATGGTGACTTCTAAAGAATGGACAAGCTCATCTTACTCCAAAGAATCCAAAGCTAAGAAATTTGTGGACCAAGTCTTGGATTCTAAATTTTGGAGTCAATGCACTGATATTGTTAAGCTTACTGAGCCACTTGTTCGTGTTTTACGTGTTGTGTATAATGAAGACAGAGCTGCCATGGATTTTCTTTGTCAAGCTATTTATAAGGCTAGAGAAGAAATGGTGAAGAGGTTTCAGAAAAGAAAGAAGGTTGTTGATCCTTATTTGAAGATTTTAGATACCCGTTGGGATGCACAACTTAAGAAAAATCTTCATGCTGCTAGTTATTGGTTAAATCCAGCTTTTCGATTTAATGCTGGAGAATTTGAAAAGCACAAAGAAATGATTTCTGGCTTGTTGGATGTCATTGAGAAATATGCTTATGATGATCCTGTATTGAATTCTAAGCTAACAAGTGAGAAGAGGATCTTTAAGAATGCTGAGCAAGATTTTAGAAGACCTTCTGCAATACGTGAACGAACCACTGTTATGCCAGGTGAATTTCTTCATAAATTTGGTCTTTTACGATTGTGATGTATTTATTATGTGATATTTATGATTGTGATAAATTATTTATCTGTTTTTTATGTTAAGATCAATGGTGGGAATCTTATGGTTGTGGAGCACCGAATTTGCAAAAGTTGACTATTCGTGTTTTAAGCCAGACTTGTAGCTCTTCAGGTTGTGAGCGTAACTGGAGTATTTTTGAACACATTCACTCAAAGAAGAGGAATCGGTTAGAGCATCAAAAACTTAATGATCTTGTTTATGTTCATTACAACTTAAGGTTACAACAAAGGTACTTTCTTGATTGTTTTAAGTTGAAAGCATTATTTTAAAATCTTAATCATCACATGAGTAACGAAATATATTGATAACATAGGAGCCAAATGAGAAACCAAGTTTATGATCCAATTTGTCTTGATGCATTTGAGGATCATTCAAAATGGATACTGGAAGATTCACCAATATTTTTAACTCCTGAAGAAGTTGATGCTTTACAAAATGATCTTGCAAATATGTCTCTTCAATAACCTTTAGATGATTTAGGTATGCTTTTATTTATTTATGAATTTTGATCAACTATGATTTTCGTATGCCTCATAACATGTTTTATATTATTTTTTATCTTGATTTGTGAAACATTATCTATAATGCTAGATCAATTGGATTTGGAAGATGATCGGGATGATGATGGAGCTAATAATTCTGTGGAAAATACAAATCAAAATAAAACCAATTAGGTTGTAGCTTCACATTTGTCAGATGAAGAGCAACTTGCCGACTTCGAAATTACTCCTTGGATTTAGTTTATGAATTGTTATCCTTATTGTGTTTAATTAAGATATTAATGTACTAGTAGTCTAGTACTAACTACCTTCATGTTTATCTTTGTATTAGTTATATTTAGACTTTGAAACTTGGTTGTTTTTAAAATGTTGGTGAAGAACTAACGATATGTATTTTGAATTTATTAAGTTTATGACTATTTTTAGTATTTTATATTTTTTATTTATGTGAAACCGGTTTTACCGATTCAACCAGCGATTTATCAGTTGAACCAATAAATTAAACCAGTGAACCAGTAACCTGACCGGTTCGATCATCGGTTCGGTTTTTATAACTATGCTTACATGAGGATATATTCTAATGCTAGTGAAAAAGATAAAGAAGTGACAAAGGAGTACGTGCACTCAATAGTGGATTTGATGATGTTGAAGGAGAGGCCACATTTCACTATGGTGAGGTCGTATTTGATGTCGTTGATGCTTTTTGCAGCGGTTTGATTTTTTATTTAAAAAAAGGGAAAGCTTTCTTGCACTAAGCGAGATGCATTTTTTCAAAAATTTTTAGGAAAAGTATAGGGATCCAATGGTTTAAACGTACAATGTGTACAATGGAGGTTTAGGAAGTATTAGAGATATGATCATTAGTGTTACATTGTCCTGTCAGGTTACGCTTTTGGAATGAGTGGGTTCATGATATGGTATTAGAGTTCTAGATCCGAAAGGTCAAGAGTTCGATCCTTGGTGAACTCTAAAATCAGCTTAAGTTTTTAGGATGAGTGGTTTTATGACATGAGATGTTTATTATCCCTGGTATCCGGATGGTTATTCTGGATAGTATATATGATGTTCATTTTAATCATAGACCAAAGATTTAACCCATTGTACACATTGTACGCTTAGGTCATTGGCTCCCTAGCACTACTCAATTTTTTAAGATGCTTTTTTGCATTGTGCGAGATGCACAGGAAAATTTTTTCAACTCCGTTAGGGAGACAATGAGAAATTTTGACAATGTGTACAATGGTTTTGAATTTGACCCAATATAAAGAAAAAAAAATACAAACAGTTATTTCAAAAAATTAACTATCCCAATCCTAATTTACCAAAAGAATTCACCCAAACACCCTCTTTTCCCCAAATTGTATGCCACCCCCACCCTCATCAATCATCCCACCTCTCCGGTGTTAGAAGCTTCTTCATCGGCCATCAGTGTCTACCCCTGTAGCCCTCTCTTCCATCACCGTTGCGGAATCGTCATCAAACAACCATTCACGTAGTTTTTAAAATAATCATCCAGAAATGACCATCTAACATTTGCTAATTGTATATACTTAAACTGAATCGAACAAAATAACTATTCAATTAAGAATTAAAATAACAATCTACATACCTAGTGAATTGAACATCTAGCACATTTGTAGGGTGGAAGAGTCAACGGCGACACATGGAGATAGGAGAGGATATCCGGCGACGGAGAAGTCACGCAACGACAACTTTGACTAGACGAGGTTGTAAATCTGCTCCGTAGTATTAATCAAAATTAAAAACTAAAATACCTTGGAAATGTAACGTGACAATGGCGGTTCTGTTGTCAACCGGGGTTGGGGGCATCCATAGAAGGAGAGGCTGCAAGTTAGAATTTGCCGATCTTGAAGTTGGCTTTTAGATGAACATTTGTGGTCTGATCAGGTGCTATGACAATCATGTTTGTATTGAATGGTTTTATGTATGTGGCATCATCCTCAACCATCATGAGTTTGTGTGTTGCTACTTTGAAGAAAAGCTCTTCATTCTCCGCACCATTTATTAGCGGCGTCGGCTGGGCGGTGTCGGATCGGCTGCGGGGAAGGGCTGCACGACTGGCGTGTTGCAGAGCTGCGCAAATGCAAACTACGCAACGGTGCTGCTCAGTGTTCGCGATGCGCACCGCAGCGTCAGCCGAAGCTATGGACAATGGCAGCTGCTGTCGGTGGTGGCACGGCACCGGTGAGACAAGAGGAGATTAGGCGAGAAGGAAGTCACATCACATGGGGGAGAGGGAGACCATTTTTGCGGTGTAAACTGTTACAAATCCTTATTTATTTTGAATTTCAAATTAAAAATTATTAAAAATTAATTAACTTAATTATCATTTGATGTTAATTTCAATTTTACATCCATTGTACACATTGTATACTAAATTCATTAGCTCTTTATATATATATTTTTTAAAATTATTAAATTTTCTCAGACTGTACGAAAAGCAAAGGATTTACCATTCCTGAGATTGAGAATAACACCACTCAATCTCATTTTAAAATACATCTCCAATAATATTTTCATATCAAAATTTTTATGCCAGATTTGAGATAGTGGGTGTAGAAATCAAAATCAAAGAGAAAATACACCATGTTGTACACTTGTACGTGACATTCAAAATTTTTACTATGTAATATTACTATCATCAACCAAGACAAAGACATTGTTTAATTGGTTGTATACTCTTTGATTCTCTCCTAATATTTTAAGGAAAACTATAACTCTATAATATAGTAACTCTTTACTTTTAAAGTAGTCACAAGGGTATAAATAAATGGTGAATGTTATGATGCTTAAAAGGTGGTATTTATTTATTAAAAATGGTTAAAAGTTAGACTAAACCACCAAAAGTTACCATGAAAGATTGATTCACTGACAAAAGTAACCATGGAAGATCAAAACTCCTCAAATACCCACAATTGATTTGTTCTGTTTGTCAAAAATGGCCAAGTCTGATGTAGCCTTAGCAGAGTGACGTACGTGGACTGTTTACGTTGACGATTACACGTGTTGGTAGGCATACGTGTACTCAGTACCATTTAGGGTCAATTTAAACCCTAATTCTTCGTTCTTCTCAGTTGAAACCCAATTTTCGCAGGGTAACCTGAGTACAGGCATCCAAGGTAACTACAAGCGAAGAACCCTAATTCCTAAATTAATTTATGCTCATAGAATTTGAGCAATGTCAAGGAGAGAGGTAACTACAAGCGAAGAAAGTAGATTTTCAGGAGCTTCACATTCGAAGATGAAGAAGAAGAAAATTATGGATGGAAGATCTTACTGTGGTGAGTATGTTGTCTTGTTGGAATCTTTGACGGTTACTAATTCTGGAAGATGGCTCATTCGCTGCCCCTTTTCGAAGGTATGAGACATTATTTATGATAATTAGATAAGTATAGGGTTCCTCTACATCTCTCATATTTTGATTTTTTTGGCTTCTGTAGAGTCGAGATTACCATTATTTTGTTTGGGTTGATGAAATTGATGGGGGATAGCAAAGTTTGGCATGGTGTTTGATTAGAAGACTCAATGAGCATGAATGTGGTGGTGTTGCTAATCAAGATGTGTCAATTGCTCCAACAGACCACATGGAGAGAAATGTTAACACGGCCACGAAGGTTGAGAAGAAGATTGAAGGTGAAATCAAAGCTATGAGAGTATAGCTTGTGTCCGTGTCTTTATGATTGTTTCTACACTTTACGCTTTTTTTGTTTGTAATAGTCCTGTACAAGTGATTGGTAAGCATTGAACCTCAAAGATATTTTCAGCATCATCCCCGTCTAGAATGGCCTCCAACTACTACACTGTTTCTTATTTTTCTCCAATCTACTCTGTTGTACTGGACAAAGCCGTCCAGTCCATTGTATCCCCTCAACTCCTTCTTATTTCTAGCCAAAATTCTCATAACATAACACCTTATCTCTTCTAGGAGGGTAATGATTGGCTTTTCCCTAAACTTCTTACACTTAGAGTTAAAAACCTCACTATTGTTGTTGGTGATATTATCTACCTTTGGCCATTCACTAAAGTGGGATCTTGACCATTGTTTTGGTGGAATGCGGCTCAGATACTCCCAAGCATGTGGGTTTAGTTTTCTGATTGTTGTCATGGCTGTTGCAAAGTCTTGGGGTGGTGCTCCTTGCACACAACTCTTATAACTTAGAGGTTACAATCATTGAATGACTTAGTTCATAAAAGTCGAATGGAATTAGAGTACAATAGGAGTACGCTAGAGAAGAAGAAGAACATGAAAAACTGCTCTGTTAGGGCATGATTGATGTCGCGCTCAAAAGGGAGGGGTAACACCACTTTCGGTTCTTCTAATTTCAATGCTTGAAAGATTAACGTTTTCTTTTTTAATAAACTAAATAAATGCAATTTTAACAAAAAAAATTAATCTACGTAAGGCATTCTTTTGCTACATTGCAATGGATGTGGACACATTGTATAATTTAATAACATTTTATTAATATTTGATCATATTTGACAAACAGAACACATCAATTGCAGGTATTTGACGAGCTTTTATCTTTCATAGTTATTTTTGTCAACAAATTAATCTTTTATGGTTATTTTTGTTGGTTTAGTCTAAAAGTTATTATTTAATTTAAAAAAGGTTTAATTACTCTGCAGGTCCCTATAGTTTTACCGAATTTTCAATTAGGTCCTTAGACTTTTTTTCTTTTCAATTGGGTCCCTGTACCTTATTTTTTTTTCAATTAAGTCCCTATTAACGTTTGACGTTAAAGAAAACGTTAGTGAGCTGTGAAATGACTTATTTACCCCTGTCTTCTCCCTATAAACACTCGCATTGCAGTATCTGAGGTTTCTCTTCTTCTCCCTTCTTCAATTTCAGTTTTCATATTCTCCAACTTTATGGCTCATAGTCAAGGAACCTCATTCATTCTCTCTTCGGGAAGCTGTGTTTCTAGGAGCTCGTACTTGAAGGAAAGAAGACACCTGTGTTTCTGTGGAGAGGCAGTAACCGTCCGCCGTTCCTCAGCCGTTTCTGACCATGGTAGAAGGTATGTTAGTTGTGGGAAGATACCAAAATGCAACTTTTTTGAGTGGATTGATGATTTTGATTGGATTGAGGTTGATGATGGTGCAAAGAATGGGTGGCCAAAGGAAAAGAAAAGGCGGGTTCACTGTTTGTGTGGTGACACTCTGAGTCTTCAAATTTCAGGAACAACAAAGAATCCTAATAGAAGATTTGTTTCTTGCCCTAACAGAAGATGCAAATTTTTTGAGTGGGTTGATGAAGTTGGTGCAAGAAGTAACGTGTCTGCTGCTGCTGTTGGAGTTGTTGGAACACAAAATTCTGCTAAGCTGGAAGCTGAAATGTGGAAATTGGATGCACAAGAAAGAAAGATAGAGAGGCTAAACGTGGAGATGGCGAGATTAATTGTTGAAGGCAAAGAAATAGATGCTTGTGTGGGTAGATTATGTGATGAGTTGAATATTCTCCAAGAACAAGTTGGGAGGTTGGATGACAATATGAAAATTCAATGTAAAATGCAATATATGCTATTTATGTTTTTGCTAGTCTTAATAATTGGAATGTGGTTTGCAAGAATTTAGAGTTATGTGTGCTATGAAGTTGTAATATAAGAGATTGTATGGCTTCAATCCAATTAAAGTTAATTAAGTTTAGTTTGAATCAATTTTACACTTTGATGTATTTTGTGTGTATAACAAATGATAGTTGGGAAGCAACTTTATCAATCTGAATAGTTAAATTTTCACAATTGGCAACAACTTACAGCAAGAAGTGGCTAGAAAATATGCTACATATATTTTCATTAAGTGTTCCTGTAAACCATACTTACACAAATATCATAACATAAGTGGTCATATAATATGCCACATATAGCTAAGCCAAAATAAAGATCCAAGAAGTGCAACAATTAAAAGTGGTCCAACCTGATTACAAAATATCAAAATAGTGGTCCTATCCACATAATAAACAGTGGCCACATAGACACAATTCATCACAAGATATACTATTTAATAGCAACCCCAACAACCCTAACTATAAATATAAAGAGACTTCAGTCATCACTTAGATCTATATGTAGACTAGGTGCTCCTTTTTGCTTCATCACTCCTAACTTCAGCCGCCCACTTCTCCTGACACCAAACACCTTTGTCTTTGGTAAAGGTTGAGAAGATGTTTTAGGTGCTTGGTCAGATTTTGCAGTTGCCACAGCTAGGAGAGGCTGGGAGGCTGGCCCTTCAAGAGGTAAGGCTTGTTGTGAGGTGGCTGTGGTTGGAGCCACTGCACCGGTGGATGTGGTTGGAGCCTGAGAAGCTAAAGTTGCAAGTATGGGAAGTGGTTGAGTGGAGGCAGCAACAACAGGTGTGGCAGGTAGCTGTTGGGAAGATGCAGGTGTGGTGGGGAGTGGTTGTGAAGATGTAGCTCTACCCCTTCCTCTACCCCTTCCCCTGCCCCTTCCTCTTCCCCTGCCTACCCCTGTTTGCCTTATTCGCTCAGATCTGCGGATATTCACACCGGATCTGTTGTCGGCAGCAGGATCAGTGTCAACAGTAGCTGCAGGATCAGCAGCAGCAGCAGTAGGCACCGTGTCAGCAGCGTTCGAACCTTCTCCGTTGGCGGCAGCAACAACACCAGGTTCTGAAATCAGGTAAACAGCAGATTGCAACATGAATATTCAGCTCTTTTTTCAATGAATTTATAATCCATTTATAATTTATTTATAACACAGCATAATCAATTAATAATCATCTTATAGTCTATTTATAAGGCAGCATAATCTGTTTGCAATCCAAATCAATTCACAACAATTTATAACACAGCATAATAAATTTTCATACACCTCAAATACCCTATAATTTCGAATTTAAAACAGTAAAACAACAGTTTGTAGGTTCAGATTTGCATGATACCTGACACTATTGGATTGGGACAATGCCTTCTATTATGTCCATATTGGCCGCAGTTGCTACATGTAACAGATGAACCCGTCCTCCTTAGCTTTGTCTGAGAACGGTTCTCATCAGGTTCTCTGATCCTCACCATCCGTGGTCTTCCTGGCTTCACCCTAAAGATGGGAGGTATGATGGTGTCACACTCAACCTTCGGCCACATATTTTCTCCATTGATTGGAGAAACTAAGTTACCATAAGTTGCAACATAGGCTGCTGGGCTATAAAAGTTGCTGCAATAATCTTCTGGACTGTCCCCTTTCTCGAATATGGCACAACAAGCATGCGGGCAGGGCATTCCACATAACCCCCAAAATCTGCAGCTACACGTTCCAGCCAACAAGTCAACCACAAACCTCTCAACAATCATCCGGTTCTTATGAGAAACTTCATATTTCAGTCCTCCAGCCCATCTTGCTTGCCACTCCATAGCTCGCATAGCAATGACATCAAGCCTCTTTTTGGGTTTAGGCATGATTGTACCCTCATATTTTTCGGCCTTCTTCTTTTTTTTCAGCAAACCGAGACATCCAATAACATCGAATCCACTCGAACATAGTAAGTATGGGCTTGTCTCTTGCCTCCAAGATCCTACCATTGAAAGCTTCAGATATGTTATTCATCAACATGTCGCTCTTAGCAAGAAACGTGAAATGGCTCTTGCACCAGAGCTTTGGATCCAATGATGATAACTTTTCATAGCATTGACGGTTGATGTTCATTAGTTGAGTCATCCTCCTCTCCCATTCCTCAACATATGTAGCTTTAGCTATTGATAGAATTAGATCCCGCAAAACAGTCCCACCTCCATATGCTTTCTTGCAATTCGCATACAGATGTCTCAAGCATAGTCGATGCTCTAACGCCGGCAACATCTCTTGCATAACTTGCATCAAACCCTACAGCACAGCATATATAATTCAGATTCATATAGCTGCATCATATCATATATAATAACTTTTTATAGAGCTGCAACATAGCATATATAATTCAGTTATAAAACGCAGCAACATATGAGCTAAATTTCAATTTTCAGTAGCTACAACATATCATATTAAAAGTAAATAAATTAATAAATAAATAAATAAAAGGTAAATTCTTATATCACTGTTTTTGTTTTTCCCCATAAAAATAACTTTTCAAATATACACATAATCAAATGATGAATCGATGCAAAAGAAATGAGACTTGTGCATCTATGATTTAAGGGTCCACCATGATTACTGACAGAACATTTCAATAATCTCGAAAATCAAATAAAGAAACTTGATAAGAAAAGTGACATGCACTATTCTGGTGCTTAATGAGGTCTACACTATAGATATATTTTAACAGCAATATTTATTGTGTGGCCAATGAGGTCTACACTACAGATATATTATTCACATCCCTTTTTCTTTGTGGCTTTCTTTTCCTCATTGCATGATCTGTTTTGACTTTTGACTATGAAATTGATTTTAAATTTAGGCAAATGTTCCCCATCATTTCCAATTCTTATCTATTCTAATCTGGAAGTTAGGCTGTGTTCCGTTTTTTGTTCAAACACAAGCAACAAATAATATATCTAATTTTATGGCATAGGCCTTTCTTTGAATTGTTTGCTAACTTATACTATAGCATTCAGCATGGGAGGACATATTTGAATTGTATTAAATGGAAGAAAAGTAAATGTTAACAGAAATTTAAGAGGCCAAAGAGACAAGATCTAACATCTTTTGTTTTTTTTTTCTGCACACAAGTTAGAAAAATCACATTTACCAATGGAATTATCAAACACAAATAACAACAGGATAAAGATATACAAAGAATATATATATGTGACATTTTAAAAGCTTGCAGCATGTGCCGCCTACAAGATTTCAAGAACATAAATCATACACCTGCTACATTGCAGCTTTTATAAGCCTATTAAAATAGATTTAAATAGCAAATGCTAACCTTTTGTTGGTTGGACATGAATACCCACTTCCTTCTACTGACATCTCCAATATCATCCAATAACAGGTTTATAAACCAACCCCAACTGTCTCTAGTCTCAGCCTCTACAGCAGCAACAGCAATTGGAAAATAGTTATCGTTTGGATCTCTTCCGACAGCCACCAACAGTTGTTGACCATGATCACCCTTCAAGTGGCAGCCATCTACTCCTATGATAGGCCTGCAACCAGCCAAAAAGCCTTGCTTGACAGAATTTAGACACATGTACATCCTCATAAACCTTGGCTGGTGTGTAATTGAAGGCTTGTCAACCAAAATCTGAGTAGTAGACCCGGGATTTGTCCTCATAATCTCTGCACAATAATCTCTGAGCTTGCCATATTGTAGAATAGCCCTGCCATGTACTTCTTCCCGCGCCTTTCTCCTCGCCCAATAAGCCTTTGTGACTGAAATATTAGCCATGTATTTATCCTGAATAGTCTGAATTACTGTTGCAATCTTCATCTCCTCCCCCCTACTAATATTGGTAACAATCTTCTGAGACACCCAACTACTTGATGCAAGCCTACCGCTGTAATCTCGTCCACAAGTGTGCTTTCCATTAAGGGTCTTCAGCCGAAAGCAATTGGAACCACCAACTTTGGATGCAAACGCCATCCACCTACACTTCCCTTTCTTTCCTCTACAGCCCACTCTACATCTAATCTTATCATTCTTGATATACCTAATATCCCTTCCATTCAACAGAGCATGCTCCCTAATAGCATCCTTAAACTGACCAAGTGACTTGAACTCCAATCCCACCTTAAACACATATTCTCTACTCATCTCAGCCTCATTGTATTTAGGATATCTTCTCTTCTTAATCATATCATCCGAATCTCCCTCATAGCTATCAATATCTTCAGTTTCATAACCCTCGGAAATCTCTCCAACCTCAACATCATCCCTAACGGCTGCGTCTTTCACAGCAGCATCAACACCACCAGTTTGAGCATTGTCATGTTCATTTAAAGGGCCATCAAATCCCCCAAAAGCATTTCCAACTCCACCATCATTTCTATCTTCAACGTCAAATCCAAAATGATCCTCGTGGTCTCCATCGTCTGCACTGTCATCAAATCTATCCTCCTCACTAGACGCTTCTGATTCACATTCAACCTCTACTTCTACGAAACCACTCTCATTGTACTCAGCTTCAGTTGGCACATAGTCCTTATCATTCGAACATATCTCAACACCGTTACCTTCCCTACAGCCATCAACAACATACACCGAGCAATGCTTAACAGTTTGCGACACTAATAACCTACCCATTCTCATGGCATCTCCATCACTCATCAACTCTCTGAGACCCGAACTCAATTGACAGCCTGGTTCACAGTACCAGATCCTGGCATTCCCTTTGTACCCTAACTTTCGCAACTCACTAACTATTTCTTGCAAACTCCATTCATCGAGCTCATAATGCATATCTTCCAACACCTTTCCCCCCAAATATTCCAGTCCGTTTCCTAAATCATGAAACTTGCCACCATGGTGTATGTCTATGGTAAAATCCTCCTCCCCCATCCCTACAGGTATTAAAAACAGAAACATAATCTATTTAAAGCAACATCGGCACAGCCACAATAATCAACATTCAAGAATAAACAAAATTCATCATCCAATACCATAGTAGCTCCATTCAATCACATAATTTGAAAAAAAGGTCGAGACTTTCATAAGCTGAAACCATCAGCATACATTACACTTTTACAAATCTCCCATTGAAAGCAAAATCTATTTAATAAAAATAGAAATAGAATCAATTCAAAGCACCACCATCACAGCAACAACAGTCAAACAATGCCATATTTTTTTTGCAAAAAATTAACATAAATATCAACTTTTAACATTGAAAAAATTAGGGTTTTTTCTTTGTCACTTACTTGCAGAAACTTCGACTGCAGGGAGATGGAGCAGAGGCGTGGTTGGAGGCTCGGCAACGTGCGGCACGGTGACTCCAGGCGAGGGCCTTCACCGCGACGGAATGAAGACGCCTTGGCCGGACAAATCGTGGAGAAGACCTCAGAGAAGAACAACGATCAAGGGCCCAGCGCAGAGAGAAGCCAACGGAGGGGACACCAGCAACCGTCTGTCGCAGTCGATGGCAGACACACGCCGTCGACGGAGGCAGGAGACGGAGAAGACAGGAGAAACTTAGGGTTTCTTTTTTTCTTAAGAATGAAATGTGAGGGGTTATTTGGGTATTAGGAAAAAATTCAAATTACTTCACCAAGCCTCTACAGCTAATTGCCAAGAATATTCTTTTTTTATGAAGAATATTCTATTATCTCAAACGGTACATCGACGACAGGGACTTAATTGAAAAAAAAAATAAGGTACAGGGACCCAATTGAAAAGAAAAAAAGTTTAGGGACCTAATTGAAAATTCGATAAAACTATAAGGACCTGCAGAGTAATTAAACCTTTAAAAAATATAAAAATAAATAAAATTAAAATTTATTACAAAAAAATAAGTTAGACAAAAATTCAAGCGACTGTATAATTGGGCTTAATAAATATAATAGATGAGAGTATTGAGATGAGATTCTTCCAACATTTAAACATATCTGATGGTGATGGATGGCTTTTGTTTCTGAAAATAGTATAGATAGAGTTGACGCCGATCGACATATTCAGTGGTTATTGCTACATATTTTGTAATAACGAGTTATTGCCGTATTGCATTTTTCAACTCACAAGACCCCATGTCTAAATCAAAGAGACTTTTGAGTTTCCATTCCCCCATGGTACGGTCACATTTTTCTCCATCACTCCATGTTTTGCTCTCCTTCCCGGCAATTCCTCACTTGCGTATAATTGTTTGCTTAATCATCTTTTTTCTATTAGTAAATCTTTAGAATAAGGGGAGTGTTAGGAGAAAAATAAAAATTTTGAACAATATGAATAATCATTAATCAAATGAAAATATATTATATCTTAATTTAATGTTATTAATTAAATTTATTATTTTAATTCTATTAATTTATATTGTTTACACGTTGTTCAAAAATTTTGTTAGTTATCTATATTTTTTCTTAGAATAATAATCTACCAATAACAAACATATTGCTCTTTGCCAAGATATTTTTTCGGGTTTGTTTGCCAAGATATTAATTATATAAAAGTAATTAACACGGAAGAAGAAACGTCATTAATTTATAATATTTAAATAATTAATTTAATTGATAAAATACTTTAAAGACGAATTTAAAAAAATCATTTTTAAAAATTAATTTAACCACTAACTCTAAATAAAAAAATTATTAAGAACTAATTTAACTTATCACAAATTATTTTATTAAAATTAGATAATATTATTATTTATTGATAATGCTTTTTATACGATTTAATTTTTAAATATCTAAAAAAAATAACAATTGACCTTGATCCGTAAATTTTTTAAGGTGGTGTTTAGTAGAGAGAGAGACAGAAAGATTGAGACCGAGAGACAGAAACTAAAAGATAGAGATTGAAATAAATCTTAGTATTCTGGTTGGTGCAAAATGGAAAATAGAAATTGAAATAAGAATGAAACTCTAATTTAATTTACACAAAAGATAAAATTGAAATTAATTAATTGAAATGAGGGTATTTTAGGTATACAATGTTATTAAAATTTCAGTCAACATCTTTAAAAATTTTAGTCCTTGTGTCCCCATTTTTTGGAAGTACTAAAATACTGAAATTTTAGAGATAAAAATAAAATTTTAATATCAATTTTTAAACCAATAAACATGATATTGAATCTCAGTTTTTCAATCTCTATCTCAACATCTCAAAACAAACACCACCTTCTGGAGACATGTCCACCTATGAAACAAAATCTGGACCAAATTTCTATAAAATTTGGCCTAACCCGAGTATGAATCAAGCCAAATTCTCTTTTGATTTTCCATGATATACTATAAAGTATAAATAAGGAGCAAGAAATATGTTCTAAATATGCATCCAAATCTTAATCTTCAACTCTTGAACTTCTACCAATTTAATCATTGAAGTCTTTTAAGGTATCCCACCATCATTTACTTGGATCATTTTTCAATTTAAAGTTCATCTTTTATGGCCTGAAAGCTGACTTAGCTAATGATTTAAATTGGCACCTCCGTAACACTTTTAAATTAAAAAATAAGGAATTAGCTAACAGATTATCATTACTAAATATTTCTAAATTTTTAATTTTAGAAAATATATAATAAATATATTAAAAACTTAAATTTTATATGTTTTCTATAAAACTTCATTTTTAAAAATGTGTACTTATGAGTTTGGACATAAAGTAACTAAACACAAAAAGAAAAACAGGGGTGATTTTTTGGTAAGAACTAAGAAGAGAGTAGGTGTTTAAATATAGCCATATAGGGTTTTATTGGGTCTACATATATTGGGCTTTTGTGTTGATTTGGGCTTATATTCATTATAATAGAATATATTCCTACTTAGGGCTTTCTTCCTCCAATATTACGGAAAAATCCTCAAGCCCAATTCAGCAATTTGAAGCCTTGTAGGCACAAATATCTCAAGAGCTGCTTGAGCGTGTCACCCAATAAACAAAATGTTGACCAAAATTTGACCCACAGAAGAAGTTTTCCCGTGACTCACCCGAAGTTGTAAAAAATAGTAAAGCAAATTAAAAAGCTAAACACATTATTTTCACAAGTATCCTAATTTATTATCAAGGAACAACGGATTTGGCTCCAACTTTGTGATGATCTCTTAAATTCAAGACCCAAAAAAAGGAATTAGCCGAGTTTTACATACACTCCCAAAGCCAACTCAATACTGGTCCTTGCAAATTGGACAAAATTAATTTTTAGAACAATAAAAAATCGTTAAGTACGATTTTAGTCTCTAAAATATAGGTTAAATTTTTTTTTTCATTCTCAACATTTTTTTGTATATAAAATATTCTCAACATTTTTTTGTATATAAAATTATCTCGTTTAACTTGGTTTTAAAATTGTCCTTACTTTAGGGACCAAAATCGTACAGATGTGGCGTCGAAAATGGAGGTAGAGGTGAATCGTGGACAACTTCTTCTTGTTCTCTTCTCTCTTCACAGGAACAAAAACACTCTCTTTCTCTTTTTTTTTTTATTTCATAAATTTTTTTGTTATGAGTAATTTGATCCAAATTTTTAATATTTAAGTAAGAAGGACAATTTTAAAATTTGAATTTAAACTTTAGGAACGATTTTGTATACAAAAAAAATTGGGGATGAAAAAAAAGTTCAACCTATACCTTAAAGACCAAAATCATACTTAACAGTTATTAAATAAATCATTATTCTATTTATTATTATTAAAGCAAATGTCTGATATTCCTAGTTAAATAATGTTTTTTGTATATTTTTCTTCCTTAGGCTGTGCAACACTCCTTTTCTTTTGGATTGTTTCACATATAATATACAATATTTCTATTTATCATGAAAGGGAGCTTTCCATCCAAATAATATCAAACAGAATAAGAAACATATGGACAGTTCATTTTACTTATGGAATTTTCAATCAATGATGGGAACAAAACAAAATAGTATATGTATCTATCATTGCCATAGGATTGGAGCATCTTTATGATTTTCTCCTTAATATAAGGTACACCGTAGGATTCTATATATATTTCAATACAAGACTCATTTTAGAGAAAAAGGTAACAACTAAGCAAGTCGTGTTATGTATTGCAAAGGCTAAGATTCAGAGAATAGAGATATATTAAAGTTGAAAGGTACAAACACCAAACTCAAATGAGCCTTACAAAAATCCGTCAATTATTGCATACCAAACTCTATAGACTTTCCATGTCATACACACCAAGATGCCTCTTCATTCTTTGGTAAAATACTAATAAAATTCTAAATTTATATTTTGAATAGTCAAATATTATATGTAATATAGGACTGAACCTAATAACCAAGGACATAATGATCATAGCCTTAAGTGAACAACCTAAGTGAATGATCAATTAAGCGTATAAAAAAAGTGGTAGCTAGCCAAGAGTCTCAGTTCAGCATCTAATCATGACAAATTTCGTCATGAATTCATGTTTCACATGAATAGGTTTCAAAGATGGGAAACAACATACAAAGTAGGTTTTCTATATATCATAATATCTTTAATATAAATCAAGTAAATTCCTAATCTTGATCTCTAACAAAGAAGGAATTTGTTATATATATATATATATATATATATATATATATATATATATATAGGAATGACAATTTAGACGGATCTAAATTGATTCGATCTCACATTGTCTTAAATGGCAGATTTTTCAACAATTGACCGGATGTAAAACGAATTTAGGTAAAATTTGTTTGGTTCTTTGTGTTGTGATGAGTTTAGATTTTTATTAATTTATGACTGTTTTAATGTTTTAAGACCATTTGTATGGGGTGTGTTGTGGCGATGAACAATTTAGGATTATTTTTATGTTTAATTATCTTTGTGAAGAACTTAATCATGTCTAAAATTTTATTGATTTACTCAATTCAATTTGTTTATCTTCATATTATAATTTTTTTTAAAAAATTAGAAATTAACCATATTTTTTGTTCGAAACGAACAGGATAGATATATACTTGGAATTTGGGTATGAGATAAAAATTAAAGTATTCGTAGGTAATAGGAAGAAAGTGGCGCGACACGTGGATATTCAGGGTGGGTAGGTAATTAAATAAATATCTGTCCCGTCTCATTTCATTGCTTTCTCAAATGGGCCCGTCTCATTTCATTGCTTTCTCAAATGAGTGTCTATTAATCGACTTTTTTTTATTAACTAAATGTGATGTTAGTTAAAATGGTCAATATTAGACTTAAATTAAAAAATTTTGGATTCAAATCTTAGATATTGCAAAATTTTAAGTATATTTTTATTTTATTTTAGTTTTGTCTCAAAAAATATATTTTTAATAATTAATTTTTTAAAAAATTTAGAACAAATTCAACAATAATTACATAAGAATAGCTTTTAATACAAAAAAAATTAAATATAATTTTTATATATTATTAAATTTGTTTTAAATTTCTTAAAAATTTAGCTATTCGAATAAATATGATGCAAATAAAAAATTTTTGAGATAAAATTAAAATAAAATAAAACTTAGATATATTTTTTAAATTTTTGCGAAACTTTAGAAAAAAAAAATGCTTTATCTTATATTTTTTAATGAATTATATATGATAAAAGATATTTTTAGATTGTATTTTATTTTTGGCAAAAACAAAACTAGGAGGTAGGTGCTCTACTGCTCTTTATTAATATTTATTATATAATATTTTAGTCTTTGTTTGAGTGGAGACATTATTAGAAACATGCAGACTTCAATTGAGACTGCCAGTCAAATGCAAAACATCATCCTTATGTTAACAAAAGCATGTTTTTGATTAACCACAAAATGATTAATTCAGAATGAAATTAACAATATTGCCTTTACTACTAAACAAGGAGAACACCACCATTAACAATAATAATGTGTCTCTACTTGGAGATTAAAAAAAGAAAAAAGTGGAAGAACACTATAGAGAAAATTCATATAGCTCACACCACACACAAAAGGGGGAGAAATACTAGCTAAATGACTATGATTAAAAAAAAAAGTAATAATAATAAGGAAAAAGAAACATATATAAAATAAAATGTTCAATGATGAAGTGTTGCTGTGTGATTGGAAGCAGAGATTTTTGGTGGGCATTGGTAGCACTTAGCAAATAATCCAAATGTGTCAACTTGTTTGATGAAGTTAGTCATGCTTGCCCACCCTCCAAATCCAAACCCTACCACAAATACCCACACCACCACAAATGCATTCACAACAAACATTACTGTCCAATTTGGAATGAACATCGGCAATTTCTCTGCTGCATTCTGGTCCAAACAACAACGAAAAAAAAAAGGAGTAAATAACTAATTAACAATCAATTAAATAAAAAGGAGGAGATTTTGACTTTTTCGTCAAATTAGGGTTATTATTTTTCATTTTTGTATCGTACATCGAATAATTTCTTGTTTTGTTGAACTAATTATTAGTATTATTGTTAGAGTAAGTGAAAAAATCTTGTATCGTTAATATTGCAAGTGTAAGAAGTGCATTTGTGTATGAAGTTAGTTCTACATCGAGAAAAAAAAAAAGGAAGAATGAGAAATTTATGAGAAATTCATTAATTTGACACTTTAAAGTTTTGAATTTAATGTAGTATCTTTTGAAAATATATAGTGCTTTTTATTTTTTATTTTTTTTATTTCTCACGGTATTTCACAGTCCGACAGATTAAAAATTAATCTGCCACGGTATTGAGCTCAATTTATCACTGTCCAATGGGTTGCTATATACACAAGGCGGAATTCAAATCCTACACACTTATTTAAACGGATTAGTAAGCTAACCAATAGACCAACCCAATTTAGTTATATAGTATTTTTTATGACATCTATGTTGTGGTAGTTAAAATGTTTATATAATTTTTATAATATTTATTAAAATTAAAATAATATTTTTTTAGATGTTGATAAAATTGTATAACCGCCGTAGGTAGCGGATCTACATGCACCATTAGTTCCTTGTGCAAGATATTTTTATAAGAACCTGAATAGAAAGAGGGAGAGTTGAGTAGAAGGGTCAACGTTAGGTTGGGCATGGCCCATATCATTGTTAAAAACTTAAAATGTGGTTTTGTATAGTTATGAATGGTAATATGACTATAGCATATAAATTGATGAGTGACAAAGAAATGACACCAACCCTAAAATTATAATATCAATTTCGAATAATTAAATACAACTAGTGAGTGGGACTAGGACTTATACTGCCAGTGACATAGGAAGTCACTTCCAAAGTTAAATCATTAAGCTAAGCTGGAATCATATCCTCTAAACACATGTTCACCACCTCACAAAGAGTTTCAAGAATCCATCATCTACATAGGTGGCTGCTTTCTAAAATCAAGCTCTTATCACTATCTTCAAACTTAATAATTGTTAGTAAGGGTTTAATTAGTTTCATTTCTTTATGGTGGCTTATCATATAATTTTAGTCGTATACATCACTCTCACTGTTAGATAAAGTATGGAACTCAATTAATATGGATTCTATATTCCATCTAAAAGATTGAGTTTGCTTGATGTACCCCCCAAAAAAAAATTGATAAATACAAAAAGTTATTTCCATGATAAGATCTAATCTTAAACTTGGACCTCTGTAAAATCCTAATGCACCATCTTTACTCAAAACTTTATGTTTAAAAGGTATTTGCTTTTTGTGTAGGGCAGAAAGCACATCGCCAATTAAATTTCCTTGTACTATTATATAGGTAGCTACAACCTACAAGCTATACATAAAGTCATGTCTAGACTTTTTATTAAAATCCTCTCAATAATGATGTTAATTGTTAGCAATGTTATAAATGAATATATGTAAAACATATTATAAATAAATATAATATTAGATGCATTTCAAATATTTTACAAATACCAGTATTTCAATAATTTTAGTCATTAATTTTATCATAAAATATATACATGATAGATATCAATAACTAAAATTATTAAATTATCAATATTTTTAAAATTTTTATTTTTTTTATAATATTAAGTTGTTGAATAATAGGTAAATTCATTTCTTTTTAATAGCCACAATTTATTTTTAAAAGATAAAAATTGTGATAGAAAATACCGTCATAATTTCTCAAATTGAATTACCTGAATTTTTAATAATAAAATTTAAACCAACAACAAAGACAAAATATGAATGAAACAAAAGAAGAAATCAAAATAATAGAGAGGAAATCCAGATAGATTATGCATTAGGTAGAAAGATATAACTAGAAACAAATTAAAGACATTATATCATTTAAGAAGCGTTATAAATATTATAAGAATATCTTTCATTAGTTTTAATTATTAATTATAATATATATATATATATATATATATAATATATATATATATATATAATTAAAATCAATAATAACTAAAATCACTGAAGAACTAGTATGTTAAAAATATTTGAAAATTTTGATATCATTTATGATTTATATAGATAGATTGGAACATTTACCTGTCTAGCAGAGGCAGACTTGTAAGTAAGCATATGAGCAGAAGCAGGGATGATATAGACTGTGAAGCTAACCAAAAGTGCCCCAACAGCTGAATTTATGGGTCCAAAGAATGGGAATATTATGGCCAAAAACCATATTGGTATCACCACTGGTAACCTTGCTAATGCCCTTAAACATATGCTTTTTGTGTCATGCATTCCTATCACTTTCTCCCACACAAAGTACAATGGTGTGCATGCAAATCCAAATGTTATGAACTGCCCATTTCAAATACAAACTCATCAACACCAATTATGCACTCACAGTTTAAAGAGTTTTATATACTATTAAAAAAATTTTCAAAAATGTTTAGAATCTTAGTGTTCCAGTAATTTTAATCGTTGATTTTAATTAACATATATTGTATACAAATTACCTAAGTCCAATATATATACGGACCTGATGAATGAGCATTAAGATTACGCCGGCGTCGCGCCAGCCGGAGCGGGGAAGAAGGGAGAAGGCATTGGAATGGTCTAAGAGTTGGTCACCAAAGGCCCAATAGACAGCAATAGCAGATGGAAGAGTGAGGGTGAACACATAGAGAGTGGCAAAAAGATAGATATACTTGAACTTTTGAGGTTTCCACATTGCATGCATGATTTCCCTGCCATAGCCACATACTTCCATATTAGAAAAAGAACCAATGTTGCTCCAAATTGAAAATCAAATTCAATTTTGTCATTATTGTTAGTAAAAAAAAAGAAGGTTTTATTCCAATAATTAACGTTAACTTTACCTAAATTTAGATTCTTGAGAGACAAACTACCATAAAAGTCTACATTCATTTTCTTTTTCACAATCCAAAATATTTTGTATTTATATGTCTGATCTCTGAAGTTACCCGTTCCAGTAGTTTACAACTGCACTTCATTTAATTCCATTCCTTTTGTCGTGAGAAAAGTAAACTAGCACATACCATGAGGTAATAAAATGTCATAAAAATGTGATACATTGATGGTATCTTGGAGGAAAAGCAAAATGCCAACATCTGAACAGAGTTTCACATTAAATATATCTACTGCTCTACATAAATAATAATAATACTAATAGTAATTAAAAGAATAAAGTTCAACTACATGGGTCATTAATTTTTTTTAATTGATTAATGGCAGAGTATAATTGTAATCCAACACAGACGACACTAGTTAGTGTGTGACGGTTGTTCAAAAAGTGCAAGATTTACTGTTTGTCTTATTTCCAAAGTCTCAATTTAGAATTGGGGCAAAAGCTGCTATTGAGGGAAAAAAAAAAAAACGTGGCCGTGCAAATGCAATAAACTTACCACTATATAACTATCTTTAATGTTTCATTGTCCTAGACAATAAAGAAAACTATCATCATTGTTCTGTCTACTTAACAAGCAAAAGATTAGAGGGGGGGACATTGTTTTAATACATTGACCATGTACATATTCTATGTTATTATTTAATTAAAATTATATTTTATTTAAAAAATATTATTTTATTAATATGATAATACATGATTAAATATGATTAATTAAATTAAATGATATATAAATGCAAATGATTAAAGGTGCTTACACTGTGACGGCATGGCCGCCGAAAGTGTAGAGTATGTTGGTGGCGCCTGTGAAATACAAAACCAACTTGTTTGGGCCCGTGTGACTTACATTTTCAACCTGCAAAATTTTATACAATTTTAAAAGGAATAAATTAATAATGAATAGCTGATTTTTTTTATTTTTCGTACAAGCAGATGGACCCGCAATAGAAATGTCATGTCCTTGGTATTAAATATTAAAATAAATATAAAAAATTTTAATTTTTAATTAGTTAATATGGATTAAATTTTATCATAAAATTATTTTTTAGAGAATTTTAGAATTTAGAAGAAAAATAATTTATTTTTTAATTAAACTTTAAATATTAACGTAAATATAACAATGTCCAGAAGAATTTTTTGAGACGTGGCTTAAAGATGAGCAGAAAAGTTTATCGGATCATTGTTTATTAATGATGGATTTTGTACTATTATCTGGAATACTTGGCTGAAAAAGAATAAACAGGATATTCAATAATCAAGAAGTGGGTGTTACAAAGGTTATTAACAAGTTGATTAAGAGTTATAAAGAGTAGGTTAATTTTGATCATTCTAGTTGTTGATGACAATAATTTTTTGTTAAAAAAACCCCAGAAGAAAAACTAAAGATTTAAATTCATTTTGTTAATTTTTTTTTTGTATTTAAAAGAGTAAACATTTAAATATATATTAGTTTTTAAAAACATAAAAAATAATTTTTTAGAATAATTACCTGGCCATGAAGAAGGGCAGCAATGGTTAAATACCAAGCAGTGTAGGTGGTCATGGCAAGGCCAAGGAAGGACCAAATCCTGTAGTTATGAAATGATGGTATGAAGACTGTGGTGGCACAGCATGCTCCGAATATGTATGTCCATGTTCTCTTATCCAAGTGATCGTTTATGTAGTATATGTTACTGCATAATGCATAACATTAGTTAGTCACTAAGCATCTTCTAATCTAATTTAAAATTGGAAATTACTATATGAAACCTTGCACAGGCTATGAGCTGGATAACAGATCCAAAGAGTAGAAAAGTGCAGTTGAACGCCAATCCAACGGCTTTCCAGTAAGGTCCCAGGAGTCCATCCAACACCTCAAACCACTGCATCATCAATCATATCAAATTATCAATCATATTCGCAGTTTTGACGCCTTGATAATTGTTTTGGGACAAAAATTTAAAATAAAATAAAATATATTAAAAATTTATATGAAATTAATATCTGAAAGTCATTAAATGATTTGACCGTTAAATTAAATTGTGATTTAACAGTTCTCATTTATTAACTTTACATGAAATTAACTGTATTTTAATTTTGGATAAAAGTTGTTAGTTTTTAATTTACTTGAAACTAATTTCAGTAAACAAGAATAAATACATAATTTTTTTTGTTGAATTGTGTTTATTTTAGGATAAATTTGGTTAATTAGAAGTCCTATATTTTTTAATTATTAAATAAAAATAAAGATTTTATATTTTTAAAAAGAATATATATTTATATTTTTATTCATTTAAACATTAAAAATAATTAAAAAATAAGTTAAAATTCCTAATTTTTGTTATAAACGAAGAGTTCAATTAAGAAGCTATTTTTATAGCCAATTTCAGCTAATATGCTTACTTTTTCAATGTACAATAAAAAGGGCATTAATGTCTTTTTGTTTATTATTTATGTATTAGTGTCAGTCATATCCTTGGTTCTACTAAGCACAACCTTAATATCTCTTTATCTTTCTATTATGAGACACTGTACTCATCAAAGAGGCAAAGACAACAATATAAAGATGTGTCTGGTAAATGAAGAGCTTGAAGGAGAAGGGAGGGGAAAAAAAAGAGTTAGTGAATAAAGTAGAATTGAAACCCAATCCTTTTTCACTCAAAAAGGCAAACTTGTAATCACAGCCTTAAAACAATTTAATGGTGGTTTTTCCTTGTTTGTACAGTAAACTAAACTCAAAGCTGAGAAAGAAAAAACTCAAACCTGAATGACATGGTTTTTGAAGCTGACATTCTCTTTCTCCTTGCGGGTTCTGTACTCAATGTAGAGAATGCTTATCAAATAAGCAGTCCAACTACCAAGAATTCCATAGAAGATTTGTAGTATGATTCCTGAAAGCATCCCTAGCTGTGAGAATGAGTATGGCAGTGTTAACAGAACCTGTGCTACCTGCAATATATAACAAAAACAAAGAGAATAATCTCAGTTTGTTAGTTAGTTTCAACAATTATGAAATGAATTGAAACTGTTTTGTGTATATACCTGATTTGAGGCACAGCTGAACCAAGCATCATAAGCAGAACCACCATGCCAGAGAAGGCTTTTCAAGGAGGAATGTGAACCTGAACCACCACCTTCTTTCTCCAACTCTTCTCTTTCTTCTCTTTCAATTGTTTCATTCAGGCTTGACATCATGGTTTCTTCACCTCCTTGCTTCTGTCTTGACATTGTTTTTATGGTGATAAAGATCTGAAGAAGAAGAAGAAGAAGAGATCACATTAAACAGTGTTAAAATCAAGACATGTACCAAACCCCATGATCAAAACACAAAAAGGAGATACCGAACCGTGTATGATAAACAGTAAAAGCTACCTAATCTTAGTCAATAATGTTGCTTTGTGATGAAAGGAAAGGTTTTTTCTTTTCTTTTTCTCCTCTCTTGCTGCTGATTGACAGAGAAAATCATAGGCTTTTTTTCCACTCTGATCCTACTGCCAAATAGAGTGAAGACCTTAAATCCTAAAAATTAGACTTGTTCTTTTTCTTCTTTTGTGATCTGTGGTGATATATAGCTGAGTTGCTGTTAAGGTAAGAAGAGTCAATAAGGTTCTTAAATGCAGTTTTTTATTTTCTCCCTTTTTTTTTCTTTCTGTACAAGGAATTGGCAGTGAGCTGGTAGTTTCAATGCAAAAGATATCAATGATAATAATAATAATAACAATAACAATAACAATAATAATAAGTAATCTTGTGGTGGAAAATTAAACCCTATAAGGAAGCTAATAAGCACAGAAAGTAGTACTATGTTACTACTGTTTTTGATGAAGGGGGTGTTGATGGATGGTGATTGTTGGATTTGGAGGATCAAGATCTGACACAAAAGGGGGGAAGTAGTAGTACACCTGAACTCAGAGAGAGAGAGAGAGAGAGAGAGAGAGAGAATAAGAAAGAACAGTTTGTTATTGGGTATATATTGAAGTTGGAAGATGAAAATTAATGAATGAAACCAATGGGTTTGGTTTGGTTGTGATGTTGCTTTGGGGGGTTCTCTCTTATAGTTGTGTACTTTGTGATGTCTCTCTTTTCTTTCTCTGTTATGTTCTGTTCTCTGAGATGGTCCTCATCACAAATAATGTTACTCACAAGTGAAGTAGTAAAAATCATATCTTGCTCTTCAATCTTCATGGATATCGTTTTACAAAGCAAATTTTAATGTAAATTTGTTTTATTTTGTTTAGAAAAATAAGATGTTTTTATTTTTTAAGTTTGGTGATTTTAAACCAAATGATACTTTCTATGATTTTTTTAACAATGATAGTAAAATTGTACAAAAAAAATATTTAGAGGTTAAATTTTATTTTGGTCTTTTGTATATATTTTTTGTATGAATAATTATTCAATATATTCATAAAAAATTAAATCAAATATATAATTTGTTTGTCGTTTATGAAATAATAATACACTTTGTCATGGCTAAATAATCTTTGGAAAGCTAATATGTCATTTCTTTTTCTTGGAGATCATTTTCTCAAAAACTAAGGATGTGTTTGGTTGTACTTTTATTTTCAAGTTTTTTTTTTAGCATTTTATCAAGACAAAAGAAAAATAATAAAATGTATTTGCAGTTTTTATCTCTTTTTTTCTTCATAAAATCATAAAAACTAAAAATATTAAGAATAAAGTCGGAAAATAAAAACACAAATAAAATATTTTTCATTCTTTTAAAAACTTAAATGTCAATTTAGTCTAAAAATATCAATTATATCAAGAAATTAATTAATTATTTTTCATAGAAACATAACTTATATATAGTACGAAATATTAATTCATTCTCATACCTATATAAATGTAGATGTGGATTATGGGCTAATTTTTTTATATATGGATAATTTTAATGTAAAATATGAAAATATTTGTTCACTTTAGTATATATTTTATATGATTATAGTAGTAACATAAAACGTTACTGATATTTTGTAAAAAAAAAATTAATTATAAAAAATATTTTTTAATTATAAAAAGACAAAAAATTCTTGATATTGTGTAAATTTTTTTTTTAATTATAAAAACACAAAATGTTATTGACGTTTTGTAAAGTCCTATAACAATGTATAATATAAAGTTTAGATATTTTTAAAAAATTCACAACTAATAATCTAATATTAGAAAAAAAATCGTAGATTATGTGGTATTTTTTTCATTATTTTCTCTCATATTTGCTTTTCTTTTTCCTGTTTTTACATTGACCTTGGTTTAATTTTGAGTTTTGATTAGTTAGAAGCTTCTTTAACGTGAAAAGAAATAAAATTCTTCTTTTGATTTTGAAGTAAGAAATTATGTCTATAAATAATAATAAATATAAGAAAATAAAATTGTCAAACATATGTAACTTGGTAAACTTAGAAAAAACAAGTTGATAAGACAGTGATTTCAATAAGTTAGCTAAGTTGTAATTTTTTTATTTGGACAAAATTAAATACGTCAGCTTAGTTACAATTAACTTTTTTTTTTTTTTACTAAAAATATGAGTACTCGAACTCGCAACTTTTTAAATAAGCACAGAAAAACTATATCTTTTAACTTAGACAAATAACAAATTGTTAGCTAATCACATATGTTAAAAACAAGTAAGAAGATAAGGTTAAAGGCCAATTTTTTTATGACTTTTATTTTGATGCCAAAATTACTGACCTTACCTTTTAAGATAAATATCAAATATGTTAAAATTATTCGTTTTTATATCTTTAATTTTAAATTAAATATTAATTTTTAAATTTTTTGTAAATTAGACACTATATAGGATAAGTTTAAAATGTTTCCGTTTAAAAACAAGGTTTAATTATTCTATTAGTTCTTATAGTTTCGTAAAATTTTTAATTAGATTTTTATACTTCTTTTTTTTAATTGGTCTCTATACCAATTTTTTTTTTCAATTAGATCCCTTTTGGCAGTAATTAGTTTAATTTTATAAGAACCTAATTAAAAAAAATTGGTGTAGGAACCTAAATAAAAAAAATGTAAGGACCCAATTAAAAAAAATTTAGTGGAAAGACTCAATTAGAAAAAAAAGTACAAAAACCTAATTTAAAATTTTGCAAAACTATAAAAATCAATAGAATAATTAAACCTAAAAACAAATATCGATATTTCAGATACATTCAAACCACACATATTTTTTATTGATAAATCCAAAGGATAGAATTTAGTGAAACATTTTAATGTAGTAATAAAAATTTTATCACCACCATGAATCTTCAAGTTGTATGTAATCATATTTTTAAAAAATATAAAATTATAGAGATATATAAAAGACCGAAAACTTATTGTTTGAGATAATGTGAGAAACACATTAAAAATTACGAAAATATATATTTTTAATTAAAATACATTTTTTATGTTAAATACTATATATTGAACCGTTATATAATAAGTATATAATAAAAAGTAATCAATTTTAACATAAATTAAATGCACACACAATTAACTTCAATATATTAATTAGTTATATAGATTTAAAATATATTAAAAAATTTATATGAATATTTAAACTAATAGCAACTTGGAACATTGAAAGTTCTAAGTTTTCACTTGAACACAGTAGATGTGTCCAATTATTCACAAGTGATTAAGGTATTTATTATTGTTTGTTAAGTTTTGTATAAAAGTAGTGAATAAAATAAAGATTATAGTCTTTTGTTCTCTATATATTTTAAAAGATTATAATCTTTGCTACTTAATTATTTTATTTCCATTATTGCCTAAATTACTTAGTTTAATTTTGTGTATCTTTCATTTACAAATTTTAGTTGAATTATTTTGTTTCATTAATCCTGGTTACCCAATACAGCAATCTCGGTTCAACAAAATAAGAGAACTGCAGTAGTAAAGTGTAAGTTTTTATCATTTATTTTATAAGTAGAATTAAGATAAATATTAAAAAATTATTTAAAAATAAGAGATCACACTTTATCTTTTAAAATAAAAATTCAAAACTTAAAAAATTCAAATTTTAAGCTCTAAACTGCGGCTAAAACTCTAGCAAATTCGAAAAATAATTGTTTGCAAAACTGCCGTTAAATGACCGCCGCCATCTTCGGGTCCGATTGTAGTGGCTTGGTTGTCAATTCTTATTAAAAAAAATCATAATCATTGTGTAGTCTCTTTCATGAAAAAAAAGAAAGAAAATATACTTCCATCACAACAACTAAGTTATAAAAAACAACTATACTACGTGTATTACTAAAATTAACCACTAAAATAAGTTATTATTATAAAATATATGTTAGAATATAAAAATGCATTAAAAATAAATTAAACTACATATATATTTATACACAAATATATAAATGACTAATTTTAATGACTAATTTTAGTATACGAAATAACATTTTGTATAAAAAAAACTTCAAAGTTTTCGTCATCGAATCATATATATATATATATATATATATATATTAGCATTTCATCCACGTTAAAAGCTTCAAAAATAAGTAATTGATACAGAAGTTTAAATGCATTCGATGTTGGGTATGAATTAATCTAACTATGCTTTGCATTTGTGATTATAAGCATCGACAAGCCTGTTAATCAATTGCCTCTCGATTAAAAAGAGGCTTGATTATATATATGTTTTGAAGAAGCTAAGTGGCATGTAACTATTGCAAATAATTATTAGTTTTGTTTGCTTCGATGATTTTGTAGGTTTGTTAGTTGAGGACATAATTGTTGGATTTTTTTTTGGTAGATAATTCATTGTTATAATGATTGGTACATATATGTTAACCTAGTGTTAAAGGTAAACATGCTTGTGTGTTGTCGTTTACACAACTCTTTAAATAATTATATAAATAAATAAAATCGAAAGCCATATGCATTTTATACTATACTACTTCTTTCAAAGCAAAACAAATATTGTGAAATACAAAAAATGAGTTGCACACATGCATGCACATACATACTGAAATGGCTCATTGAAACAATGTTGGAAAAAAAATTAAAATAAAGGCAAGACAGGCAGGCATGCAAAAATGGATTTGGTTCCATGCATAGTTTCTTGATAGTGGTTATTATGTTACAAATATTAATAATAATAATCAAGTGACTTTAATTAGCTGGACCCATTACATTTTTCCATTCAAGAAAAATGGAACTTTGTTTCATACAAAAAAGTTTCCATTAATGTTAATACTCTTAGTAAAAGGATTTGGTGAACTAATCCTTCTTAGTTAGTCAAAAGTGTGATCTGATAGAGTAGAGAAGCATATATAGATATTGTATTTATATATTTTCTCTGGTTCGTAGATATATATATACAGATCTATCAAAATCAAAAAATATATGAAGAGCATTAAGCTTTCATTTTCAGTGAACTAATTAAATGAACATGCTTAGTTGCTTAGTGGCTTGGGGGGGCCGCACCCCTTCGTTCACTCGGTTTCTAACTTTTCCACAATATGCTCCTTGTCTCCCCCTTTCCCTCTTTCTCTCTTTATTCATTTTTTTTCCTTTAAATAAATATGCTCTAATGTGATTAATTGGCATGCAATAGCTACTATAATAATCAACTTATTGCTCACTTCAATTTTTGCATAATTATTTAAATTTACCAATACCCTATGGTAGAAACTCGGGTGCAGTCTTCACGTGAAATTGATACCTAAGATCTATTAGATAATTTAATTAATTTGACTAAGTTTTCATCTAACAACTCTCAAATATCAACTTTACGTAAAATCGACTTCACCTGAGTTTTCACCTAACCCTGTATATATCCTACTACCTGTTTTGATGAGCCCCATATATATGAAATCCACCCTCTTATATATGTCAGTGTGATGGAGGACATACAATTTGTGCATTATCTCTAGGTAGTTCCAATTACCATTATTATAGATTAGAGAATCTCATGTCATGAGAGATATAATCCACAACTTTAAGTAGTCCCTTGTCTTTTCATTGAGTTAGTAGGATATATATATGGTATTTTTTTCATACATACATATCTAGGTACGTACTAGATGTTTGAACGGATAGGTAGTTATTAGGCATGTTTTATATGTATTTGCTCATTAAATGTAATCCTTTTCTTAATATCAAGATTTTGTAATTTCATTAATATAAAACTTTTTATTTAGTCAAAACTAAAATTTAAAAATGTTAATTAAATAAAAAATAAAATATAAAAATAATATTCGAAAATTTATGTTGCTAACGAAAATAACCTTAAAAGATATGAACTACAAATAAGTTTTCGAATAATTTAAAAATATAATAAAAATAATAAAAATATCATATTATTTTTATAAATAACAAAAATTTTTATATTTTACAAATGACTTGTCTATTTGATTTAATTTTTTTTAAATATATACATAAAAATTGAAGCAAAATCCGAGCTTCAGTTTTTTTTTTTAAATATTTCAGTCATTCACAAAAAAAAAAAGAAAAAATTACTAGATGTAAAATCATCAAATTTTAATAATTAAAATATTTTATTTTTTAATAATACTTATAAAAAAGTACATCAAAATTTAATTTTTAAAACTTTTTAAAAAATATATTTAATATTAAATTATTTTTTATCATATTTTTAAATATTTCAAAAATTTATTTGTCATTCGTATATTTTATAATTATTTTTTTCATACATTTTTTAATATCATTTTTATAGTTTACTCTTAATAGAAAAAATAGTATCTATTTTACTCTAATGGGTCTTGTATTACTAACGGTAGTTATAGTGAGTCAAAGGTCACTACTTTATGTGTTCAGAATGTTTAAAATGGAAGTTTTCTCACTTTTACTTTGTGGGAACTTAAAAAAAAACAAAAAAAAAACAAAAAAATATTCCTAAACTACCAGACAAGGGAAGTTTGAATTCATATCCTAATATATACGCAAAATGTTTAGTGGGTGAATTATGAGCAATTATACACATCCTTCTCTTAATACTTCATCACGTATTCTATGACAATTATTAAGATATATAGTTAGGTGAAACTGCAATATAATTAGTAAAAGGGCCAAAAAAAAAAGTTCAACCTTATCTAAGATTTTTTCCGTAAAGTTTGAAGCTAAAGAGATTGGATGATCCACACATGCATATGTTTGGCAAACATATAGATATATAGCGTCACTTCAAATCAACACGCGAGATTATTGCTTTAATCTCTAATATATGTATATATTGTGACCCTTTTCTTGGTTTATTAGATCTTTTGTAAGATTTGCTATTAAATCCTTGATCGTGATTTAAAGTAGTTTACTATGCCATGAGACAAAGACTTCTTCTAATCAAGTCATGCAACTTCAAATTGCAAGGTTTCAAAGCACCACTACGTTTTTAATCATATCAATATGACATAATTTGATACTATTTTTGTGTCTATGGGTTGTGTTTGTGAAGTGCCCTTAGTAAGAGTCATCTATGAGGTGACATGGTCCAAGCTGAAAATCATGATGATTAGAGCGAATTTTTTTGGGGTGCCCACAAGGAGGATAAAGAAAAAAAAATATTTTATTAATAGAAATTCCAACTAAAAGGAAAATATTGGAATTATTTGGCTTTTTCTTATCTTCAAAAGCTTCTTTTTGAATTTTCTCCCTTATAAAAAAACTTATATCATTCAATAAGCCTTGGTTTTGCTTTTTTGTAACTAAACCTCTCTATTTTTATTTTCTTGCACCTATCCGTCGTCTTTGGAATCAACTTTATTTATAAAGAAGATTAGAAAGAAGCATCCTAGGACATGCTTATGGTGTTTAGCCCCCACAATTAAGTTTAATTAAGGATTCAATCATGTACCTTATTATAAAGAAAAAGTGCTTGTTTATTATTTTATATATTTAATCATAAACAAAATGAAATTTAATTTGTTTGCACTATTGGTATAAAATGTTTTGAATAAGTATTTAAGTATGTGTTAATATATTAAAAAATTGATTCAATAATCAATTATGTTTAAAATTATCATAAAATTATTTCTTCCAAAAGATTAAGATAATATAGGAAAAGACATAACAATGATTCTATCTCTAACACACCCTTTAAACAAGAATTTCTTTTAAATTTGTTTGAATTTTTTGCATAATTTTTCTTTGTTTCTTTATAAACCTTATGCTAATTTTTTTTTTGGGTTCAACAAGGATGAACTCTAAACTTTTGGTCATAAAAGTTTTGGTATCATCTCATGATACTAATTTCTCCAAAAAAAATTATACTGATAAAAAAACACCTGAATTATCATATATCTAACAAAAGATATCCTACAAATAAAACCAAGATATAATAATAATAATAATAATAATAATAATAATAATAATAATATGTACACAACTAAAAATCAATAATTAAATCAATTATCTCTATAAAATGTATATTAGAATATAAAATACAAATTAAATATATCAAACTACACATATATTTATATAAAATATACATTAGTAGCTTACTTTGCTGTAAGCACAATATTCTTTTATTACTATACGATAGCATTCAAACTCAACTAATGTATCCGTAAACCCTTCATGGCTAGGACTTGAAACTTGTAGTGGGATAATTATGAACGTAGGACCAAGAATTATGAATGCTGGGCATGGAACTTCTATTATGCATGTCTATATATCCTCAATTGAAGAGCCACTTAGCATACTACAAAGTGCTCAATTATCCCCATTGCTGTTTCATCATTAGATCAATGGAGGAGTGCAGCTATATATATGAATGCTGGGACAACAATGTGACTTATTATTAGGTGGCTCCATGGCTTAGTTCAACAAATAAATACCATACTATATATACAAAGACTTATTATCACATTTATTATTTTATTTATTATTGTGAACATATCTCTTTCATCATGTTAATGTGGTTCTCGGTATCATTTTTGTTGCTGCAGCATGACGGTGAAGCAATCACTGCTTTGGTGATTTGAATTCCCTTTTCATTTTTATTTTTCTATCATTCATTTTTTTTAGTTTTGCACAATATTTAATTCCTTCAAAAGTTAATTTATATAGATCTAAATTTTATTTAAAAATTAATTGTTAACTAATAAATTACTGTATATACAAAATATTCAATTTTTTTACTTATTTAAGTAGACGAGTGAATTAACCAATTAAGACCACCAATCTATATTGATTTATGATTCATTCTCATTATTCAAATATATTTGTTTGAATTTATTGGTCCTACAAAATGGGTTCACAAAAAGTATGGGTTTTGGGCCCATTCATCATTGCTATAATTGGTTTCATTATTAGTTGTTTAGTGCATTATAAGAAATATTGGGAGGGAAGTTTTGACCAGCAAAGAACAGATGCATATATATCTTGAATACGAAGGAGAGTAAGTAGAAGAGAAATGTAGATACATCAATATTATCATTGGTTGTAAGAATCATTTCATACTTGAAGTTTAGTTATCAAAATGACACATTATAACTTTTGATCTTTGAATAAATAACTAATATTACATCATTTCATTTAATGATTACTATAATTTTTGTCAAACATTTTAATCATACATTTTTTCACTAGTACAATATTATTGGACTTATATCTATTTTATTTTGTTAGCCAAAAAAATAGGGTACAAAGCAAATGTTACATATATTTATAGTACACACATCAATTTCTATCCTTATACATCAATATATTTATAGAAATTGAAATTTTCAACATAAACCAAATCGTCATGTGACTCTTAAGTCTAAAAATACTTCTCTTATGTATTTTAGCCCTTTTGAGTTTTGACATATTTGAATAACAAAACTTTGCATAAATACAAAAATGTAACCATTTTATATATATATATATATAGTTTTATATTTTTTTAATAAAATAACCATCTAATGAAATAATCAAACGTTTACAACATAATCAAACTTTTTTTAATAATAACATAGTCAAATATTTTTATAAATACTAAATATGTATTTCTATATTACAAATAATCGATAGCTAATTTTTAGTATATATAACATAACTGGTTAAATTATAAAGTTAGTTGAGAAATTTTTTGATGTATAAATCTACATGATTAAATATGAGGTTGAACTAATCCATTTGAATTAGTCTAAATATTAGTTTATTTATCTGTTTAAATAAGTATTGGAATTTAAATAATTTCACATTGTATATATAATTTATTGATTAATAATAAACTCTTGAATAAAATTTATATTTGTATTAATTAAATTAATTTTTGATCTTTTGGATTAGAAGATACCGTAAGAAATTAAAGAAAAAAAAACGAGGTTGAACTTGGTATGAGTAATTAAGTGGAACTTACTATTAATGCAACAACATATTTTATAATTTTGCCCCTTAAATTTGTGAGTCAAGAAAACTCGTACATTAGTATTTCTCATAGTTTGATAAGGTGATTCTTTCCTTTCCCTTTCATCTTTCATTCCCCCCCCCCCCCCCCCCCTATCAAACTATATTGAGAGGAGGCCCACCTTTGAGCATAGAATGAATTATTTAAGTAAGTATTATTATTCCGACAAGAGATCTTGCTTCCATTGTAATAGGTTGCCGGTGTCACTGGGAATCTAAGGCGATCACGAAAATAACCTACTAAATTAAAGTACTATCCTATTTGAGGGAGAATAAGAATAATCTTCTCACTGTTTAAATGTTTGAGACATTGGGCTTTTCACTTTAATTTTTTTTTTTGTGGTCCTTTCCCATAATAACAGTATGAAATCCAAACTTAAGATGCCCTTTATCAGGGAAATAGATCCTCTCCATTTTTTTTGTCACTGGAGAGAATAAAGTGTAATCTCCCACCTTTAATTTTACAAGTGGGACCAGCAATAAATGAGAGAGAGAATGTATTGAATGGTGAGATCTTCCACTGGATACCATCTAGTTTTTTTTTCACTGGAGAGGATCCACTCCCCTTTATCAGTCATAGTATATAGTACTAAACTACTAATAGTTCGTCACCTTTTCATAGCTTTCAAATTATTATTATCATTATTTTACCTAGATAAGGTGCTAGTTGAGCGAAAGTCTTGGCTATGATGTAGTAAATATTGATGCTTATTTGTATTTTTATACAAAAATATGATGTACGTACATACTAAAAATTAGTTATAAAATTAGTTATTATATATTTGAGTATAAATATATATTGTTAATTAGTTTTTTTTTTGTATATATCTAGTATAATTGGTTTTTATAAATATAATCTTATGTAAATAAAAGTAGAGTGATATTATGTTATTTTTAAAATTGATCATTTTATTTTATTTTATATTATTTAATTACACTCCATATATGTACTACTCTTTTGTTTTATTTTTCATAATTAAAAACTAACTTAATAAATGCATCAAATCGTATTAAGTAATACTATAATGAATAGATATTATTTTTACAAGAATTAATAGACTAAATAAGTAATAATTAATTGACTATTCTAATTAGACATATTAAAAATTGGAGTTGAGAGGTATTAAATGTCAAAACAGAGAGCTAAAAGAAGGCAAATATGAATGATGAGAAAAAGTAATATGAGTAAAAATGTCAAGGCTTCGGAGATGTTTAAACTTCAGGAGAAACACTTTTGGCTATCTATTTTAATCATGCATAGATGTATTTATGGCAAACCGTAATCAAATTTTAATTTCTTGGTGATTCAATTTCTCTTAATCTAACCAACAGTCAATTCTTTGATCAATTAATTATAATAAGAGGAAAAACACAATTATTAATTTAAAGCCACACAATCCTTAATGACTAATTCTAGTTGATTTTATGTTACTTATCAAAACTAGTTTTAGAAACTTGAAAAATTATGAGAAGAAATTTCAAGCTTAATTCCAATGATCAATTTTTTCAAGGTAATGACAGAATTTAAATCAGATTAGAATTATTTTTCAATATATTCTAATTCTTAATATGAAGAACGAAACTTACTTCTTAAATAAAACATTAATGTATTAATCAAAAGTAAAAAAAAAATCTATTAAAATAAACAGAACTCCTAACTTTAACAATAGAGAATTAGTTGCTCATAGTGAATATAAAACAGAGATAAATTGTTTGGTATGATGTATTATGTGTGATGTGTCTTCGGCTCAATGCCCCACACTTATTTTAATCCTAAGTTAAAACTTAAAACTCAAATTCAAAACAAATCAAACATAATCAAATCAAATCAAATCTAATCAAATCAAATCTAATCAATCTAAACTAGAGAGTGATCTTCTCCTTGAATTCAGAACAAAGTGATTCCTTAAACTTCACTAAAATCATGAGCTTGGATGTGGTCTTGGGATTGGCATGTAACTTGGCAAGGGTGGTGTGGCACGAAGGTCTTTGAGGATAACTGAAAGTTGGCCCAAAAGATGAAAACATGGGTGTGTAAGTGGAGGAAATGACATGGCACTTGGTGATTTGAGTTAGACTTGGCATGACACTTGATGGAGTTGGCGTGACACGCCCTTATGTTGGCTTCTTGGGAGAGACTTCCTGGTTTTTAGCCCAGTTTGCCACTTAAGAGTGTGGCATGGCACACCCATTCATGGAGAGAAGTCAAAGGACTTGGCATGGCACACCATTGGGTGAGTATTAGAGTATGGCATGCCTTCTTTTCTAGTAGTTGTTTGATCTTGGTATGGCATGTCTTTGGTGTGACTTGGAGATGTTGCACGCCAGGTTTGGGGGCCTTCGAAGGTGTAACACGTTGGTTTTGGGCATTGTTTTTACGAGTTGAAAGGTATTAGTTGTGCGTAGTTCAAACTGAATGTTCAATATAGATATATGTACATTGTTTTGAAGTTTTAAATATTATCTTTTTAAAGCTGCTAGAATTACTTCATTTAGACCTTTATAGTTTAAGTTATGCTTTCTTAAGTATGAAAGGGGTTAGGATTGACAGTATTTATAAATTTTTTTCCAAAACGTTGTACTTTTCTGGGGTTTCTCTATTTATTCTTTTTTTTGCCTAAAATCTTTTAATCATCTCCTAAATATATCAAAGATCAAAATAATTTCACATAAGATTAATTAAGTCACAAGAATTTTAATTATAATGAAAAAATCACTAACTTATTCAAAGGAACGATAAAGAAAAATAACTAAAGATGCTCATACATTAACAATGAATGAAAAATTTTTTATTATGAAAGTAATTTGAAAATAATATACAAAAAAAGAACGACATTATGAATTAAAGAAGTGTCAACATTCAATCCCACAAAAAAAAAAAATATAAAGAAAACTTTGTTTTTTCAAAGACTTCCATACTAAAAAAAATTTAAGCTACAAAAGAAATTTTATTTGTCTTCTGTTGACTTTTTATTTTAAAATAATGAGAATAACAAAAATTGAATTTTAGATTATTTTAAATTTTTTTAAAAATTAAATTATTAAGTAGAGAAGCACATGTATTTAGAACAATTTCATCAAATAATAATAATAATAATAAAAGAAAAACTACCTTTGATGAGCGCAGCTATTTAGAACCGTTAAAAGTGTGTGCTACGCGGGATATGTGGTATTATTGTTCATAGCACTTAGGGCCATCAATCAAAATAATTAGACTTATTAAGTAGGTTCCGGTGTGAACATTCACTTCACACACCCCTCTTAAGAGAAAATGATTGTCATCATCATGATTATATTTATTGATGAACACAATCCATTCACAGCAATATAATTTGTCAAAGAAAATGGGAACCACTGTTTAATTTGTTTAATTACGTATTTTAGGTCTAAACCATGAGACACTAGTAGCTAGCCTTTCTAATTGCTTGCCATTCTAATTAGGCATCATCAAATTAAAGTCATTTTTCTTCTTCTTGGTGTGCCATTAATTATTGTATTGTAGCACCAAAATCAAGGAAAGGTTACATCAAATTTGATATGCATGTGGAAGACAAAGTAGGCAAATACCATCAAATAATTAAGAGTCATAACACAGCAAGCTAAGCATACCGTCATTTCCCACTTCAAAATCTCACCACAAATATATATGTATATGAAAATGTTTGGAAATCAAAATAAATTAATTAAAAATAATAAAAATTTATTTTATTTAATATTTATTAATTATTATAAATATTAAATATTAAATATTATAGATATAATAATTAATAAATATTAAACAAAATAAGTTTTAGTTATTTTTTTATTTTTTTAGTATTATCGATATGTATATATTTATCGGTTTCGTTCTTACATATATTACTACATACATAAATAGCACTATTATTATAGCAACTTTTTCTACTTTAATTTTGACCACAATAATATTTGAAAATAAGGTTATTAAATTAGAGTTTATCAAAATTTATTGAATTTAGATCAACTCTAATGATAGGTCTTAATTTGTAAACTTATTGTGGAAATTAAACTCATCTTTGCGCAATTTCCCCAACAGAAAATTTGTATAAATAGTGTATTATCGATATGTATATGTATATATTTTACCTCAGTTATAAGATTATATTTGCTACCACGAATATTCTTAATGCTTTTGTTGAGTTTTTGTTAATACTTAATAGAAAAGTAAAAAACTATTTTATTAAACTTAACTACCTATAATGATATATGTTATTTAAAGTAAATTATGTTTTTTTCCCTTAAAATTTGTAAAAAAATATAAGAATATTGTTAACATTAATTTGTATCAATTTTATTTTGGTTCTACTGTTTAAAATAATGATAGTTCTAAAAATTATTAATAGTTATTGGGGCAAAAGATTATATGAAATACATCTCAATTTGTAAGTTTAAGATTTAATTATTAATTATTTAATTTTTTATTTAATTTCAGGAACATACTACCGCCTTATTTTTTGTGTTAGTTTTAACGTGTAAAATACTTTTTATTTTACATTAGTTACATTAAATACAATAGGATAAGGGAATACTACCTGTAGTTTTTTATTAAGTAAAATAGAAACTATTTTTTTTATTTCTTTCTTATTTTTTTGTTTATAATATTCTTGAAAATTTCATCAAATGCTTTTTTTGAAAAGTTAGAAACATACCTAATTATAAAATAAGCAAAAAAACATATTAAATAGATGGGTATGTATTACATTTTAACATATATTTTATACTAATAGATTAATTTTGGTGTAAATATAATATAATTATTTTGACATATGCATATGAATTGTGTCCTTAAGAAAATTGTTGAATATCTAATTTTTAATCTTATGTACTCTTTATGTACTCCTATTATAATTAATTTATATTATTATTAAACTAATAAAAAAATTAGATAATTAATAAATATATAATTAAAATATTTTTATAGATATAACTAACATTTGATTCTTTAACGTTACTGTTTATATATTTTTAATTTATTTATTATTAAAGTTTATGATTTAATTACTAATTATTTTTTTTATTTAATTTCAGGGACATACTACCTATTTATTCTTTGTATTAGTTTTAGTGTGTTTTTTATTTTATTTTTTGGTAGAGATTACATTTTATATGACGAAGAAGTTTAAAAATTTTTTTACAAATAAAAAAATTTGTAGATGCTCTTTATTTTATATCTATTACATTAAGTATTGTAGGATATGAAGATATTGTCTCTAATTCTTTATTAAGTAAAATAAGAATTTTTTATTGTCCTTCTATTTATAATATTCTTGAAAGTTATCCTTTCTTAAAAAATTAGAAACATACTTAGTTAAAAAATTAGCAAAAACATATTAAATAGGTGGGTATGTATTTATATTTTAACTGTATATTTTATATTAATAGACTAATTTTGATGTATATATAATATAGTTACTTTGACATAAGCATATGAATAGTGTCTTTAAGAAAATTATTGAACATCTAATTTTTAATCTTATGTACTCTTTATGTACTTCTATTATAATTAATTTTTATCAATATTAAACTAATAAAAAATTATCTAAATAATTAATAAATATATAATTAAAATATTTTTTCTAGATATAACTAATATATAATTCTTTAACATTACTATTTACATATTTTTAATTTATTTATTATTAAAGTTTATTATTTAATTACTAATTATTTATTTTTTTATTTAATTTCAAGAACATGCTACTGTCTTATCTTTTATGTTAGTTTTAGTGTGTTTCATATTTTATTTTTCAGTTGAAATTACAATTTATATGATAGAGAAGTTTAAGAATTTTTCTATAAAAAAATTTGTAAATGTTTTTTATTTTACATCAGTTATATTAAATATAGTAGAATATGAGGATATTGTCCTTAATTCTTTCTTAAATAAAATAGAAACTATTTTTTTATTTTTTGTTGCTCTTTTGTTTATAATATTCTTGACAAGTTAAAAACATTTCTAGTTATAAAATTAACTAGAAGCATGTTAGATAGGTTGGTAGTAGGTAATTGAGTATAAGATAGTCTATAGGGTAAAAATTTGCTTAACCCTTAGTATTGTCATATTAGTCATTGTCATGGGAACAATTATGGCACATCATTTAAAGGATATAAGTTGCTTAGTCCTTAGTTATTGTTAACTCTAGATTTTTTTTATCAATAATAAATGTAAGTTAGCTTGTTGTAATTTTTTTTATAATAAGAGTACATAAAGAATACATGATATATAAAAGATAATAAATAAATTAAACAAAGCTAATAGAGACATATGTTATAACACTCACATATTATTAAAAAATAAAAATAGTAAAAGCAATAAATATTAATTAAAATCCTTAAAAATTAAATATTAAGAATAGAAAGGAATAAAATTAAAAACATGCTTTACCTCTTATTTATTTACTTTGATTTAACAATATTATAAAAAAAAGTAAATTCTACCCTACATTTTTTGAAATAACATATAAATTACTTTTTTAATATGTTATTTTATAATTAAATATTATTTTAATTATAGTTAGATCATTTTGTAATTAAAAAATAAATTAAAAATTACACCTTTACATATTTTAATTCAGAATTATATTTTTCATAGAAGAAAAAACAAGTGGAATTGAGATTAAACTAAATACTATTCTTTGTGCTCCACATAACCAATAACCTTATGCATAGATTGCCGCATTATATGCATAGGAGTCAAGATCAACCTCAGATTCTATAAATGTTTGAATGAATTTAAGTGTCAAATTGTGAAAAAAAAAAAATCAACAAAAATGTCTGCTAATGCTAATATAACCACACTGCCACATCCATTATTAAAGTAATTGGCTAGAAACTTTTAAAAAAGGTTTAATTTCCTTCTTCTTCAGGGTCAGAGTCTTCCAGAGGAGCCACATGCTTCTGCTTCGCCATGAAAACTCGGAGATTCATTAGGAGAAATGTGAATCTATTATCGTTAGATTAAATTAATTCAAGTTAAAAGTAATCATCTAATTAAAACGTCTCATATTATAAAAAATAATTTACATGTTATTTTAGAAAAAATTGAATAAAATTTATCTATAAAAAATACCATAATTACTCAATAAAAATAGAAAAGACAAATAATATATATATTGGATCCATGAGTATGTAAATAAACAAATAAATATTAAAATAAGACTAAGATGCTACACTGTATCTTTTTTTCTTTTGGTAAATATATATAATTTTATCTCTATTTTTATTATCTTTAATTTTTAAATAAAACAAATATTAAAAATATTTTGTCTCAAAAGAAAGGTATCAGAAAATGGCATAATATTTTCAATCTCATGTGTATAATATAAGCTTCCTAGATAGGTTCTTTATAGTGGGGATCTATCAAGCAAGCATCACAATCAGGCAATGCCCCAAAGCTAGGCTACAATGGGTGTATTGGTCTTCAAAGAAGATTCCATAGATAGAACTATATAATTATTATAATTATATCTATTATTATGTAGCATTATATTCTTAGGTCTAATATTGATGGACACCCTTCACCAGCTGCTGAATCTATCATTGGGACCAAGACTTGAATTTTTCTTTCTTTGTGCCTGCCATTACTCTCTGCTTTGTTTCCATCATGCAAGGACGCTACATACTTCAACTCATGAGAAGATATCAATGAAATCCGTCAACTCTTTTCTTTAAAAAAAAAAAGAAAAAGAAAAATATTTTAATTAGCTGATGCCACTTAGGACTACTGATTTGCTTGAGGTGATGACAAGGACGGATTGCCAACCAAAAGAATAAAATCATTCTCATATCAAAAGCTCAAAATTATCTTAGGTTAAATTATGTAAATGGAGATATATATATATATATATATATATATATATATATATATATATATATATAGAGATAAACCAAAGTATAATGATGATTATTGTTACGGTGGGTAACCGGAGATTGATGGACTTGGTAGAATTGGATGGCCCAATCGTCCGTGGATGGTGGCTTCTGAGCTAGTCTGCACGTTGGAGCCTCCTTCCGACTTGTGCTCGCGAATGAATGGGGGTGGTACCTGCAAAGACACTCCGATGCCTAAGTTAGCAAGGGTGTGAGCAGGTCTAGAGAGTATTGGGCTTAGAGATACCTGAGGGGTGTCAGTGTATTTATAGTGGTGAGCCAATAACCACCGTTGGAGTAGTGCCATATTTTTAGGGTGTTAACCGTCCCATTATCTTAGGGAGGTTAAGATATGGCTCGATAAAGTAGTTAGAGAGATTTTAGGGGCAGTTACTCGTTTGAATGAGTACTTATCTGCCAATTATTCTCCGTCCCGACTTCTTGGGAGTAAGTCGGGTTTGACACCGACTTCTAGCGTGAAGGTTGGTGCTTAGTAAGGCTCGATCCTCTGGACGAGGCCTTTTATTTGGACCTGGGCCTTTATTATTGGGACAGGGTAGGAACAGTGCCCCTACTTGAGCCCAAGATCTTTATAAGACTTGGGTTCGAGTATTTTACTCGGGGTCGTAGTCGACTTGTTGGAGGACCGACGTGATTTTCTGAAACCGACGTGACTTTCCGTGTCTCTTCGGTTCTGACGGTTACGTCTAATCAAGCGTCGTGTCCGTTAGGGATGTGCGTAGACTTTGGTAACGGTGCATTCTCATTAATGACTGCCCCGCTTTTACTATTATGTCCCTTAGTATGTTTATAAATACTTTCCCTCTCTTTCATTTTTTTGTTTCTGCAATTTTTCAAATTTCTTCTTGCTTTGTTCGTGTTTCATTCTTGCATTCGGAGACCTCTGCTTCTTTCAACCTTCGTTTTTGGATAAAGGTTAGCGTTTTACCTTTATGACATGCTTTGTGATTGCATGTTTTTATTTTCTTTGGAGAGGGAGAAGTGACGTTGTAGGCTTTCGTATCCCCTTAGGGGCTCTCGTTTTTTATTCTTTTTCTTTTTTCCTTTGTAGGTTTTCGTCGTATTTTTAGAAAAATGTCTTCTGTAGAGGCTCTTTCTCAATGGGTTGATGTCACAGTCCTAGGAGAGGAACCCTTGGTTGATGCGGAATTTATTACTCATCTTCGTACTCACCACAGGATTTGTGTTTCTGAGGATGACGAGCCGAAGTATGAGTTGGTAGTCCCGGGTCCGGAAGACCGGGTTTGCTTTGGGAGGGCCAATGAGGCGTCTTCTCATTTCTTCTTTATGTATGAATGTATGATCACCCGTCTGGGTGTCTTTCTTCCTTTTTCGGATTTTGAAATGTCTGTTTTGCACCACTGTCGAGTTGCCCCTACCCAACTTCATCCCAACTCTTGGGGTTTTCTGAAAATTTATCAATTTATTAGTCAAGCTTTGGACTTCCCGACTTCTTTGAGGATTTTCTTTTTTCTTTTCCATATGACTAAGCCCTTTAGTGGGCTAAACAACAAACAGCAATGGGTGTCCTTCCGAGCCATACAAGGTCGGAGGATTTTCACCCTTTTTGATGAATCCTTCCATAACTTCAAAAATTACTTTTTCAAAGTGCAAGCTGTAGAGGGTCACCACCCCTTTTTTCTGGATGATAACTCTTCTCCTCGCTTTCCCTTATACTGGCTGGAGGCCTCCCCTTGTGAGAAATATGGTCTGGATGACCTGGATGAAGTAGAGGCTGCCATTGTGGGGTTCCTCCGAGAAGTGTGGGGGAGGGCCCCATATTTGGATACTAAGAAGTTTCTCCAAGGGTCTCCGACCTTTGTCCAGGCGCAGCTAGGTAGCTTTTTCTTGTTTTAAATTTCCGACTTATCAACTGATCATTCCGACTTGTTTGATTCTTTAGCTATTGTTTTTCTTTTTCAGAAATGGCTAAGACAAATGCTCAAGAATCTTTCCAGAGAGTCCAGGAGGCCAAGGCCAAGTCTCGCGCTCGGGCCGGTGGTGCCAGGGTTATCTCTCCTCCTCCTCCTCCTCGGAATGTTGGGACTCTTTCCAAGCCTATCGTAATTTCTTCTTCAGCTCTCCCTCAGTCGCTCCCCGTCATCCGACCTTCCCCTGATCCAAAGAAGCGCAAGACTTTAGAGTCTGGTGCTTCTGGTGAGGTTAAGGCGGATGCTATTGAGTTTGTTCGAAAGAATATCTATCCCCATGTTCGTATAGGCATGGATGATATGTCTGTTCGAGGCCACCTTATCACTATGGTCGAGGAGAGTCTCAAGGCGGCGGGGGTTTGTGGCAAGCTCTTGGATATCTTTGAGAAGGCTCCCCTCAACTCTTTAGGGACGACCTCGAAGGTCGAGGAGCTAGAGGGAAGGCTTCGCTCATATCAGGAGCACGAGGGAGAGTTGAAGAAGGAGATCGCCAAGCTGAGGGAGGAGAGAGATACCTTCCGGGAGAAAGGAAAGGCTTTGCAGGCCCAGTACAACATGGAGATGGAGTTGAGGAAAACAGCGCAGGCTAGCTATCAAAGTTTATTCAAAGATCTTGTGTCTGTGAAGAATGATCTGCTGAATTCTCGGAAGGCATATGATGAGTTGGAGGACTCAATTGCTGATAGCGCCGATGAGTCTTGGAGGATTTTCTTGGAGCAAGTCAGGGTGATTGCTCCCGACTTGGATCTTTCTCCTTTACATCCTGACAAAGTTGTTATTGATGGTGCCATCGTGGATCCTCCTGCCCCCGTAATTGTTTCCGAGTCAGAATTAAAGACTCGGGGGCAGAGGATTATTGAGTCCCCTCCTCATTCCAAAGACGCTCCGAGTTCTTCAGCAGTTCCTCCTATCTCTTCATCTCCCATGGATACCTCTGGTGGCGCTCCTCCTGATTCCGGTGGTGGTGATCTTTCTAAAAAATGACTTGTGGCTATTTGGGGTCCGGCTTGTGGGCCCCCGTTTTTAAACTCTTTATCTATTTCTAGTTTGAACAATTTTCTTTGGCCTTTTGAGGCCGTAAACAAAATATTTTATGCGTGCCCTTTTTAATAAGGGTTTTAACTTAACAAAATAAATACCCTTTTTTGGATAAGGGTTTAAGTTACCTTATGCGTGTATGTCCTTTTGGTTTTCTGAATTCCCCTTGACCTTTTCTTGAAAATCTTTCTTTTTGGCTTGTTTGTTTTTCTGAGCTTTTTTGTTTAAGGACTTTTGGGACAGCCTTTAAACTTCTTCCTAGGTTTTCCTATCTCTTTTTGTTATCCATCATACTCAACTTAGTTTTAGTGAGTTCTTATGACTTAGGTTATTTTTGCGATGCGTTTTTCTTCTACTCGGTCCTTCACTCCGATTTATGGATCGAAGTATTCCCGAGCTTTTCTACTCGGGATCTCGTTTTGACTTATGAGTCGGATTTGTTCCCGAGTTTTACAATCGACTTCTTATAACCTCTTTACACCGACTTGTACCTCGTCGTTTTATCCTGACGACCATTTAGGTCGGTTCATGGGATTTTCACGTTTTGTCGAGCTTAAGTCGGCGCGTTTCGTAGAAAGACTTAGAAAAAAATAAAAAATGAAAAGGATTTTATAAGAGATATCGTAGATGAAAAAGATCTTTATTAATCGGGGAGGTACCTTTTTGCTACTAAGGGTTTTAATAGTCTATTTCCCTTAGCCTCTACTATGATGCCTCGTCAAAAACCCTTCTCCAGAACAAACCCTTTTGGGAAAAAATCATGAAGTTGGGAAAAGAATACATCAGGGAGTAGAGTTCGCTTTTAGCTGTAGTACCTTTTCATGTTACAAGCATGCCACGACCTCGGGAGCTCAGTGCCGTTCGGGTCGATTATTTTATAATAACCTTTTCCTAAAACTTCATTGATTTTGTATGGTCCCTTCCAATTTGCAGCGAGCTTTCCTTCTCTTGATTTGTTGACTCCGATGCCGTTTCTGATTAAGATCAAATCATCTGGAGCGAATGTTCTTCGAATGACTTTTTTGTTGTACCTTGTAGTCATCCTTTGCTTTAACGCCGCTTCTCTTATCTGGGCATCTTCTCGGACTTCGGGGAGCAGGTCGAGTTCCTCTTTGTGCCCCTGTATGTTTCCGATCTCGTCATGGAGAATTACCCTTGGGCTTTGCTCGTTGATTTCTATTGGTATCATTGCCTCCACACCATAGACTAGTCGGAAGGGTGTTTCTCCAGTGGCGGATTGAGGCGTTGTCCTGTAAGCCCATAATACTTGGGGGAGCTCTTCGGCCCAAGCTCCTTTTGTTTCTTGCAATCTTTTCTTTAGTCCTGCCAGTATGACTTTGTTGGCTGCCTCGGCTTGCCCATTGGCTTGTGGATGCTCCATCGAGGTGAACTGATGTTTGATTTTCATACTGGCTACTAAGCTTCTGAAGGTAGCATCGGTGAATTGGGTTCCATTATCCGTAGTGATGGAGTAAGGTATCCCATATCTTGTGATGATATTTTTATAGAGGAACCTCCGACTTCTTTGGGCGGTGATGGTAGCCAATGGTTCTGCTTCTATCCACTTTGTGAAATAATCTATTCCCACGATCAGGTATTTGACTTGTCCTGGTGCTTGGGGAAAAGGACCTAACAAATCCATTCCCCATTTTGCAAAAGGCCATGGAGAAGTGATATTGATGAGCTCTTCTGGTGGAGCCACGTGGAAATTTGCATGCATCTGACATGGTTGACATTTTTTCACAAATTCTGTGGCATCTTTCTGCAAGGTCGGCCAGTAGAATCCAGCTTGGATTACTTTCCTGGCTAACGACCTTGCTCCGAGATGGTTTCCGCAGATTCCACTGTGTACTTCCTCCAACACCTCGTCAGTTCTTGAGGTCGGTACACACTTTAATAGTGGTGTTGATATCCCCCTTCTGTAGAGGATATTTCTTACCAAGGTGTAGTGTTGTGCTTCCCTTCGGACCTTTTTAGCTTCTTTCTCCTCTTTAGGGAGGATGTCGAATTTCATGTATTCAACTAAGGGGTTCATCCATCCGAGGTTTAAACCGACTACCTCAAGTACTTCTTGTTTATCTTTTTATTACTGAGGGTTCCTGGAGGGTTTCTTGGATCAGGCTTCTGTTGTTCCCTCCTGGTTTGGTACTTGCTAACTTGGATAGGGCGTCTGCTCTGCTGTTTAGATCCCGAGTTATGTGTTTGACCTTGGTTTCCTCAAAACGCCCAAGGTACTCCAAAGTTTTTTCCAAGTACCTCTTCATATTTGGGTCTTTTGCCTGATATTTTCCACTTATCTGGGAGGTCACCACTTGTGAGTCGCTGTATATCATCACCTTTGTAGCACCGACTTCTTCTGCTAGCTTTAGTCCAGCAATCAAGGCTTCATATTCTGCCTGATTATTTGAAGCCGGGAATTCAAATTTTAAGGAAACCTCTATCTGGGTTCCTCTTTCATCCGCCAATATTATGCCTGCGCCGCTTCCCGTTTTGTTGGAGGATCCATCTACATAGAGTTCCCATGTAGTTGGTTTTTCCTCCTGATCCCCTGCGTATTCTGCAACGAAGTCGGCGAGGCATTGAGCTTTGATCGCTGTCCGAGTTTCATATCTTAAGTCGAACTCGGAGAGCTCTATTGCCCATTGAACCATTCTCCCTGCAACATCCGTCTTTTGGAGGATTTGCTTCATGGGTTGGTTCGTATGGACTTTTATGGTGTGAGCTTGAAAGTAAGGCCGTAACCTTCGTGAGGCTACTACTAAGGAGTAAGCAAATTTTTCTAGTTTGTGGTACCTTAGTTCGGGGCCTTGTAGAACTTTGCTGATGAAATAGACTGGATGTTGTCCGACCTCGTCTTCTTTTATCAGGGCTGACGAGACAGCCTTGTTTGCTATGGATAAGTACAGGACGAGGTCTTTCCCAGGTACGGGTCGGGTTAGAATAGGATGTCGGCTTAAAAAATTTTTGAACTCCTGAAAGCCTCCTCATTCAGGATCCATTCGAACTGGCATCCCTTTCTTAATAAGGAAAATAGTGGAAGGGATTTCAGTGCCGATCCTACCAAAAAAATCTGGAGAGGGCTGCATCCCTGCTTCCACTACGAAGGTGCACTTTGTGGGATTTAATCTCATCCCGTGCAGCCTTATGGTGTCGAAGACTTGCGAGAGGTCTGTCAAGAGGTCGTCTTCTTTTTTTGTTTTTACCAGCATGTCGTCGACGTATACTTCCATTAGGCTTCCCAGATGAGGGGAAAACACTTTATTCATCAACCTTTGATATGTGGCCCCCGCATTCTTTAATCCGAATGGATGACCCGTAGCAGAAATAGCTCTGGGTGTGATGAATGATGTTTTCTCTTGGTCTGGCTCATACATTGGGATTTGATTATATCCCAAGTAGGCGTCCATAAATGATAAGTATTGGTACCCCGAGCTAGAGTCTACTAGGGTATCAATACTTGGCAGGGGATAAGGGTCCTTGGGACATGCCTTATTTAAGTCGGTGTAGTCGACACACATTCTCCATTTGCCATTTTGTTTTTTGACTAGCACTACATTGGCTAGCCATGTTGGGTACTTGACTTCTCTGATGAAGCCAGCTTCCAGGAGTGCTTGTACCTGTTCTTCTACTATTAGGGCTCGTTCTGGGCCGAGCTTGCGTCTTCTTTGTTGTACAGGTCGGGATCCCGGATAAACCGAGAGCTTGTGGGTCATGAGCTCGGGGTCAATCCCAGGCATGTCAGAGGCCTTCCAGGCGAAGAGGCCGGAATTATCTCTTAGGAGCCTAATCAACCCTTGTTTTAGAGTTTCCCTTAGGTTGGCTCCTATATGAGTGTTCTTCCCTTCCTCTTTACCAACCTGTATCTCCTTAGTTTTTCCCCCCGGTTGTGGTCGCAGCTCTTCTCTGGCCCTTGCGCCGCCGAGCTCTATTGTGTTAACTTCTCTGCCCTTTCCTCTTAGGTTTAGGCTTTCATTGTAGCACTTCCTTGCTAACTTTTGATCTCCCCTTACCGTTGCTATTCCCGCTGAGGTCGGGAATTTCATGCAGAGGTGGGGGGTAGATACCATTGCTCCGAGTCGATTAAGGGTAGCTCTGCCGATTAAAGCATTATATTCTGACCCCACATCAATGACTATGAAGTCTATACTCAGAGTCTTTGATTTTTCCCCTCTTTCAAAAGTAGTGTGAAAGGGCAAAAATCCTAGTGGTTTTATTGGCGTGTCCCCTAAGCCGTATA